>NW_024080662.1:5195890-5276166 GCF_003009895.1 Hyaena hyaena
AGCGTCCGACTTTCGCTTAGGTCATGATCTCGCGGTTCGTGGGTTTGGGCCCCGCGTCGGGCTCTGTGCTGACTGCCAGCTCAGAGCCTGGAGCCTGTTTCAGTCTGTGACTCCCTCTCTCTCTGACCCTCCCCTGCTCATGCTGTCTCTCTCTCTCTCTCTCCTAGAAATAAATAAAACATTTTAAAAAATAAATAAATAAAATAAAGATTAAAAATAATTTTTAAAAAATAATAAAATCTTTTTAAGAGCCCAGCTTTGGGGCACCAGGCTGGCTCAGTTGGGAAAGCATACTACTCTTGATCTCTGCATCATGAGTTTGAGCCTCACGGTGGGTGTGGAGGTTACTTACTTATAAATAAATAAACAAATAAAAAAAAAACCCAGCTTTGCTCTTAGTAGACAACCAAATGAGCATCGAATCAAAGGGGTGAAGAAGGCAGCAATGAGGGGCGCCTGGGTGGCTTAGTCGGTTAAGCGTCCGACTTTCGCTCAGGTCATGATCTCTCAGTTCGTGGGTTTGAGCCCCGCGTCGGGCTCTGTGCTGACAGCCAGCTCAGAGCCTGGAGCCTATTTCGGAGTCTGTATCTCCCTCTCTCTCTGACCCTCCCCTGCTCACGCTGTCTCTCTCTCTCTCTCGCCTAGAAATAAATAAAAATATTAAAAAAAAAAAAAAAGAAGGCAGCAATGAGAAAGACCCACAACATGGAGAGGACTCGACATGGCAAACTTTGATCTCCCCCCACCTTGTGCACAGAAATGTGCAAGGTACTGAGATACCTGCATTATAGAATGGAACTTGTGAGCCAAGATGAATGCAGTAAAGGGAAACAAGCCTGTCAGGCAAGACAGAATGTTATACTGAAGATATACCAAGAAGATGTAGGAATGTGATTAAATGAGATAATGATGTGAAACTGTAAACTATGAAGCAGTAGTGGAAAGGATTATTGTTATTGTTACAAGTGGACTGACATTCCTGAAAGAAAAGTAAAGGATAAATTCTGAGAGTCACAGGGGTGGGAGGTTGGCAAACAGCCCTGTGGAGCCTGATTTCTTTCTTGACTGAGCTCAGCCTGGACCCAAGTGGCAAGGTTGACAGAGTCCTCGGCTAAAGAAGGAAGCCACTGGAAACAAGACAATGTGTTCCCAGATCCCCTTGTTTGCACCTCTGTTGTTACAGTTACCATATTCTGCAAGTTTCTGACACAGTCTGTGTGGGCAATAAACACTCAGAATTTGGTAGCTAGCAGCTATCAAAATTTGAAATTTTGCTACTGCAAATTCAGTAGCAATTGAACCCCCAGGAGCCAGGCCAGTTATGTTCCTCAGTCATATCAGAAATGGGAGCACCAGTCTCTAAAGGTCACACTGAGGAGTGTGAGCTCAAAATGCCTTGTGCGGTGCATGGTGCCCAGTAGGACTCAGGAGCTCTTCCTTTCATTCCAGTCACTAATCAGGATGCTTCCTGAGAGCAGGGATCCAGCCTTATTTCTTTAAGTAACCCCTCAGTGTTATTACAGTTACTGAACTGAACTGGGATCCAAGAGCAGCTCATTGTCCAACCCCTTCATTTTATGTATGAGAAATGGAGAGGCCTAGAAGGTAACTGTGACTTGTTCACATCCCACTGCTACTTTATGGCTGGATCCTAAACTTGCATCGCCTTAATCTCACTTTGGGCCTATGTGCAGGAAAGGGGAGAAGAAGGGGGACCTATGAGTCCTTATGTCAAGTGGAGACGTGTCGACAACCAAAAACTTCCTGAGCCTTATTCCTCTCTTAGGCGAGCTGTGAGAAGAGCAAAGGGCAAGTGGGGGACCATAATCAGGGTCAAGGCCACCAAAATTAACTTTGTCACAGGGAGACTGCAAATGAAGTAAGGTTATTTCAGGGCTATCTTGTGTAATTTCCAGACTGATCCTTAGAAATGTCTGGACCTAGGGGCTCCTGGGTGGCTTAGTCAGTTAAGCAGTCAAGACTCTGACTTCAGCTCATATCATGATCTCACAGCCCATGAGTTCCGAGTCCCACATCCGGCTCTGTGCTGACAGCTCGAAGCCTGGAGCCTCCTTTGGATTCTGTCTCCCTCTTTCTCTGCCCCTCCCCCACTCATGCTCGTTCGGGCTCTCTCTCTCTCTCAAAAATAATAAACATTTAAAAAATTTTAACAACGTCAGGACCTATAATTATGTTTCACCTTTTTATTTTAAAAATGTACAGAATTTCTTTACTCTCTGGAAAAAGGCATTGCCTAGAGGCAGAGATGTTGGATTAAGGGATGTCCGTGAAGTCTGGAATCCTAAACGTAAAACAAAAACCTCATTGGTCTGGAAAATTGTATCCTGGAAGAGTTCAAGGCAAACGAGCATTCATCAGAGGGAGTGAAATGCGCCACCACCACCCCACCCCCCGCCATGGATGACACCAGCACAGCTTCTGACATAAAAAATAGAAAGAAGAACATGTGACCCATACCAAAGATGGCTTTCCTTTCCACAGTGGTAGCAGCGATTGCATCTCTCTGCATCAAGGCGTGTCCTTTCCTAGGTCTTGGAAATCATGTGGGCAAACTGGCTAAGTGACATTCACATCCAAATAGGGAAACAGGAAGTGAGCCAGGGGACTTCACAGGCAGCAAGGAAGGCAGGGCCTCAGTGGTAGTTAGAAAAATGAGGGCCTGGTGGGTGCCAGCCCACAGAGACCCCTTATTGGTGTTATGGTCTTGGGCAAGGAAGAGTACCCACTAAAAACGAGGAATGACAGCTGGTTAATACCAGTGGGAAGGAGACTAAGCACAAATGTTAAAGTCCTTCAATGTCACTTGATGACAGTGGCAGTCCAGAGCAAAGTGCCCTTCCATTATTGCCTTTTAAGATTGTGGGAAGCAAAATTCATTTGGGTTTGCCGAGCACTTTGAGGTTCACATATGTGAATTGCTAATCTACTGAAACCTGCATCCTTTAGCAGATCCACTGGAATTGGCCTTGGCTTTCCCAGGGAAAAGATGGTTAAAAACTCAGTGTCTGGTTCCAGGGAGAAATAGACACTACCAATTCAAGAGTTTGGCCTGTCACCCTCCTGCTTCCCCAAGAGAAAGTCAGGTAACACCTGAATTATCCAGGGGTGGGGAGTAGAGTGTAATTTTATTGGTGTCGGTTGGCTAGAAAATCTGGAATCAACTCCAGATGGAGCCCAGGAGCCCTTTCTGCCGGGCTTTTTGAGTCTCTAGGTCAAAAGCCTGGACTCTAGTGGCAAATCTTACCTGATTCTTATTGACATAATGAAATGGGATTAGTGATAACCCTTTGCTGAAGCAAAAAGTATTGTCTACACCTACATGCCTACAGCCTAGAAGACTACTAACTCAAAAGGGTAACTTCCCCAACCAGGAAGGAAAGTATTTCTGAGCAGGAGCGAGTTCATTTTAGACTTGCGTGGCCACTTTGCGTGCAGAGGGAGAAGCTGACTGCTGTGCTAGATGGAAAAGAGTTGCTTTACTGCCACTGCTACCCTTTGAGGTTCTGTGGGATCCGAGGGCCTTTAGCATCCCAGAGAAGCACTTACATCTGAGCCTAAAACTCAGGTGAGGGTTTTCATTCTGCTACATTTCAGAGCCTTCTCTTAACCTCTCTCTTCCTTCTGGTCTCCTGATCAGTCTTCATCCAAATTTACCTGGATATTCTGCCAGGCTGCTCATCTTTTGCTACTACTCTGTGCCCTCTGTGTTTCTTCAGAGAATGAATCCCTTTGAGCAGTGGAGCAATTAGGAACTCCCAGATTTGTTTTGTTTTTTTTTTTAATGTTTTATTTATTTCTAGGAGATAGAGAGACAGCGTGAGCAGGGGAGGGTCAGAGAGAGAGGGAGTCACAGACTGAAACAGGCTCCAGCCTCTGAGCTGGCAGTCAGCACAGAGCCCGACGTGGGGCTCGAACCCACGAACCGCG
Source organism: Hyaena hyaena (assembly GCF_003009895.1). Classification (NCBI taxonomy): domain Eukaryota; kingdom Metazoa; phylum Chordata; class Mammalia; order Carnivora; family Hyaenidae; genus Hyaena; species Hyaena hyaena. The sequence goes on from NW_024080662.1 coordinate 5,199,839, forward strand.
AGATCATGACCTAAGCGAAAGTCAGACGCTTAACCGACTAAGCCACCCAGGCTTAGGATTTCCCAGATTTGTATTCCCAGTCAGCCTGAGTTCCTGTTTAGGATCTCCTTCCTTTCTAGATGGGATGTGACTCAAACCCAACAGCTGAACACGTTTCAGACAAAATTTGAACGGGTCTTTCTCTGACCCGTTCTCCATTCTTTTTTTTTCTTCCCAAACAAAAGTTCTCATGTATTTATTACTGAAACAACCTACTAGGGCAGAAGCATAGAAACAAAGAGGAAAACATTATTTTCCTAATAAAATATGTCCACCTGTCCAGAGAGAGTGGTGACCTTTTCAATATGATAGGGTAAGATGTTAGTGACCTTGATACTGTATGACTATGTGTGCCATCTCATAAGTGACTTATAGATTCAATTTGGTTCTTCTCCAATGTCTCTTCTTAGGGTTATACCTTATTTTATTACTAATTTTCATCAGAATCCATTGGGGAATGGGATGATTCTGCTTTTTTTTCTCAACCAGGAATCCCTTGACCCTAAAAGTCATGTAAGAAGACACAACGAGGCACAAAGTCAACTGCACACACCTTAATGGCAGAGAAAGGGAGGGATAGCCCTATCTTTTAAACTAGTTGCCATTTATCACTCTTTTAAATTAACATCACTTTCCCAGTGTTCCAGGCTAAAAGCTTTTAAATCTTTGGAGAGTTCTTTTTTTATTTTAAGTTTATTTATTTATTTTGAGAGAGAGACAGAGAGTGGGTGGGAGGGGTCAGAGAGAGAGGGAGAGAGAGAATCCCAAGCAGCTCTGTACTGTCAGCTCACAAAGCGTGAGCTCATGAATTGAGCTGAAATCGAGAGTCGAATGCTTAACCGATGGAGCCACCCAGGTGCCCCCATCTTTGGAGACTTCTTTAACATCACTCATCAAACTCAAAAGATAGTTTCTCAGTGTTATGATTTGTCCCCTTTCTTTTCTGTCTATTCTTTTGATTTCCATTGCTACCATCCATTCCCAAAATGCTCTTAACAACTCTCTCTCATAATCAATTACACACATAGTGTTAGACTAATTTCTCTTAAATCATGAACCATGTCACATCCCTACTCAAAAAACTTCCATTTTTAAGGAGGCTGATATTGTATTGCTTTTGTGATTAAGAAGAAAATGTTTTTGAAACTCTCCATCATCAAAGGTTGAATCTTGGCTTGGCATTCAGTCCTCTCTGTGGCCCTCTGTTTACTCCAGTTTCTTCCTGGGATGTGTCATTCTGGAATGATGCCTCACAGTAGTACCACCTTATCCGCACCTTTTCCATGGTTTCGGACACTCGTGGACAAATGCTGGTCTAAGCAAAGACGATTCTTCTTCTGAGGTATTGTCAGGAGGTCAACAGCAACCCAATGCTATGTCACAGAGCCTATGTCCTTCACCTCACTTCATCTCATCATGTATGAATTTTATCATCTCACATCATCACAAGAAGAAGAGTAAGTACAATACAATAAAATATTTTGGGAGAATGTGAGACAACACATTCACTTAACTTTTATTACATTATATTGTTATAATTATTCTGTTATTAGATATTGTGACTTACTGTGCCTAATTTATAAATTAAACTTTATCATAGGTATGTATATAGAGTAAAAACCGTAGTATATATAGAGTTCAGTACTATCTGTGGTTTCAAGCATCCATTGGGTGTCCCCATGGGGGATACATTACTCGGCACAAAATGCCCCACTCTGGATTCCGGGGACATAAGAATGCCTCAAGATATTAATAGGGATTCCATGATTAATTTCTCTGTTAAATTGTTTTTTCAACTAGAAGATTTTGCTAAACCTTTACTATTGATAATGGATGTTATTATGGTCTAGTGCCAACTTCCTTGACCATGTGATCTGTTTTCTTTTATTCTAAAAATACCCATTAACATCTCGGCAAACCCATAGTCAGTCGAACGTTGTCCGTGATTTGAAAAGGGCTGGTTCCGCATGCTGCCCTTGGCTAAGCCAGCTTCTGCCTCCCTAACTGCATCTGCCTCTCTTAGCAGTTGTATGGGATCAAGGAATAGTGCCCCATTTTGGAGGGGATACAACTGAGCTTCAGGGTTTTTTATTTGGCCAGGGTCACAAATAAACAAAACCAGAAGTTAGGTCTGACTTCCCATCCTGATATCTTTGCAATTGCCTGCTCTCTCTCCAAAGTCCTCCCGGCCACTTCAAACTAGACCTGGGCATGGTCACAGCTCTTCGGGCTGCAGCATAGAGAGGCAGGAAGGTCCAGAGAGAGGAATGAAATCACCAACTCCAGCCAAGCCTTTCCACCTGCTGGGGCCATGAGTGTGTTGGTGACTAACATTTTCTGTTCTTGATCCTTTAGTTATTGTTAATTTTGTATTAATTCACCACACAAAGTGAGGAGGAGGGTTCTCCTTCCTTTCTTCTCTCCCTTGTCCCTTCCTCTCTCTCTCTCTGTCTCCCTTTCTTTCCTCTTCCTTTCTTCCTCTCTCCCTTTCTCTCTCTCTCTCTTTCTTTCTTTCTTTCTTTCTTTTTCTCTTTCTTTCTTTCTTTCTTTCTTTCTTTCTTTCTTTCTTTCTTTCTTTCTTTCTTTCTTTCTTTCTTTTTTGAGAGAGAGAGAGCACACAGCGGAGGAGAGGCAGAGTCACAGGGAGACAAAGAATCCAAAGCAGGCTCCAGGCTCTAAGGTGCCAGCACAGAGCCTGACATGGGGCTTGAACCCACGAACTGTGAGATCATGACCTGAGCTGAAGTCAGACACTTCACAGACTGAGCCACCCAGGCCTCCCTCTTCCTTTCTTATCTCTATTATATAATACATTCCCAGAGGATAGAATCACATTCCTCAATATACACATAATAAATACACACATGCAGTTTAATAATATACACAATTACCTATAAACATTAAATGCCTGAGTCACCTACAATTTCTTAATGTCTCTTCATTTCTCCCTTCTGTGTCCCTCTTTGTATAGATAATCTCATGTTGGATATTCCAGAGAAGAAGTTAAGAAATCAGCTAGTCCACCTTCTACATTTCCCAAGTGAGGAGTGCCTAGAGAGGGTGTGACTTAGCTCGACAGCAAAGTGAGGGCCAAGCTGGTCCCTGGGCTGAGCCTGACTGAGTCTCAAAGACCAGAAATTCATCTCACCTTCGTGGGTGTTTAAACTCCAGGGGCAGAACAGGCGGCTTGGGGATCCAGGGTTTGTACTCATGTCTTGGGTGGAATTCAGCAGTCCCCAGGGAGCTCTGAGCACTAGGGAATCATGCCCCAAAGGTCTCACGTGTACCTTAGTGAGGGAAGTTTCCCTGTCACTGCTGAGCTGCTCCTGTCCGCCATGATAAGGCCTTTGGGCCAGTCCATGGGGAAGCAGCCATCAGGGCTTCCTGCCTTTGGCTTCCACCCAGACTTGAACAGGCTTGTCCTTCCTGTTGCTCAGCCTCTGACACATCTGATCACCGAGGCTCTGGGCTTCTGCAAGAGAATTTTCTTTCGGATTGTTGCTGAAGCATAGACAAGAGAGCCGGGAGAAAGAGATTTTCCCCCAGACATATAAAGATTATAGAAACAGATCTGTTCAGCACAGATTCTTCTCTTTTCCCCCTGAGACCTACACGGGGCTGGCAGTGGACGGATGGCAAGGTGAGCATTTCAAGGATGGCCTGGAATGAAAGAGGACACCTAGTGCCTCCACCTTATTTTGTTCTTTTGGTTCTAATCTTTCAAAAGTTAACTCATTCGTTCGAGGACAAGGCACCAGGGAGGAGTCATCTCTCTCTCACTCTAAATTTCAGGCCTCCTGTCTCCTTGCCCATGGGCTGTGACATCAGGCTCTTTCATGTCCCTCCAGGGGGATTCCAGTCCATATGCAGACATATGAGGCCAGCTTTGATTTTGTGCACACACAGAGGTAGTCAGTCCATAGGTTCTGATCTCTTAAATTGAAAGCCAGTGGTCTGGTGAGTGATACTTCTCACCACAGACTCAAGTCACCAACCTCAATTAGTGATTCAGGACTGTCCTGAGGGGGTTGATTCCAGCTTCTAGAATGTTCCTGAAAACGAAGCACCTTGCTGTCCACCAGAGAAACCCCTAGGAAGCCCCTGCATTGGGGCCTTCCAAAGCGAGGGAAGTTCCTAGGGTACTCGGAGCAGGGGTATTTATTTCTACACGTCCTGGGTTGGGAAAGCAACTTTTGCCTAGATTTATAGAGACTAACTTACCTTTTTTTTTTTTTAATTTTTAAAATGTTTTATTTATTTCTAAGAGAGACAGCATGAGAAGAGGAGGGTCAGAGAGAGGGAGGTACTGAAGATTCTCTTCAGAGAGAATCTGAAACAGGCTCCAGGCTCTGAGCTAGCCATCAGCACAGAGCCCGATGCAGGGCTCAAACCCGCGAACCGTGAGATCATGACCTGAGCTGAAGCCGGATGCTTAACTGACTGAGCCACCCAGGCGCCCCAAGACTAACTTACCTTCTTACTAACATAGGAGTCCCTAGAACCGCCTGGTCTTGGAAACCTTCATTCCTGCTCCAGGTGATGCTGAGAGCCAGGGGCTTGCAGCTTAGGGAGAGATGATGCTGTGGTAGGCGTTTCAGTAGAAGGCCCAGGTCCCAATAGAGTTGTCACCCATGGCTCCTCAGAGGCCTGTGATCACTTGTCTGGATGCTGTGGCGAGCAAGTCGAGTGGGAAGGGGCAGACTGACAGAGAAGTAAACAACATAATTTCAACTGATGATGATGATGATGATGATGATGATGGAAAGTAGTCAAGGGTGTGACACAGTGACTGGGGAGGGGCGGGGTGTGGCCAAGGCAGAAGTCATGGGCTTGCAAGCAGGTGGATTTGAGCAGAGACCTGGGAAGCGAGCATTCTGGGCAGAGGGGGATAGCAGGTGCCAGGGTCCTGAGGTGGCACCAGGTACGGGACAGAGAGCGACTGGCAAGCCGGTGGGCAGGGATGAGATGGGACAGGCTGAGAGGAGGCGAGCTTTTATTCTGATGGGAAGGGGGAACCATTCTGCAAAGCATCATGAGCTCTGTTTCCCACCAGATTTGGACTTTGTGATCTTCCAGCTGTCTGATTTCATGCCTACACTTCCTTTATTCAAAGATATTATTGAGCCTCCAGGGTGGCCAGACCTAAGAAATGAAAAGATATGACGCCCAGTTAGATTGGAATTTCAGATCAATAATGCACAGCCCTTTAGTGTAAATCTATCTGAGAATGTCAGAAATCTTCCATGTGCCAGGCCACCACTAGAAGTCATTCCAGGTTTGAGTAGTTCGTGTCACATGACCCCATAGCCTGGGGCCTTTGGAGGAACTGGTCAGATATAAAGGTTAGTATCTGGTGTAGCTTGGGAGAGAGAGAGATGAACCGGCTTCAAAAATCCACGTTGGCCCCAGACTGTGAACTTGAACTGGTGATACTTTTGGGTACCCTGACTCTGGTTAGATGCCCACATAGCATTCATCGAAATGCCTCTGGGGTTCATTGCATCACAAACATGTATCATGTTGTCTTGATTCTCAGATGGATCTATGTTCTGGCCTTTTTCTGAGAGTTAAGAGATGGGAGGGAAGCGCGTTCAGCACTCACCCACTGTCCCCACTGGCTGTGATCACCAAGGTAAGGTGTGGCTGTGAAGGTTGGAAGAATCCAGAGAGAGATGATGTGGCCATGGGCCACTCTTCCCATCACAGGGACTGAGGTGATACTGCTGTGGGGTCTGTCTGTGTGTGCCAAACCCACCTGACTCTGCACTCTGCAGTCAAGGCATGTGGGTGGCCCCAGAATCAGGCCAACCACAAATGTGGCCTGTGACCGTTTCAGGACACAGTCAGGGAGGGGTAAATAATCCCTGGAAAATAATCTCCTTAAGGTTTTGGGTCTGAGGAGAACTAGATGCCGAGAGAGAAACAGATCCTGTGAATGAGGGATTTGGGTGTGGCCCAGCTGGGACTTCCTTCTGTTGGCACCAGAAAGCTGAGGAATGTTCTGGAGGCCGGAAGAACTTCTTCAAGAGATGAATTCCCTTTCCCTTGGGAGGGGGCAGCTCAGGAAACAGGGTGGTAGCTGCTGGGCGGGGTGTTAGGAGCACTTGGATAAGGGACTGGCTCCGAGGCATCTGGTCTGGGTGGTTTGTGGTAATGTCAAGAATGCCCTGACCCCCATCACCTGCTGTTGGAGTCCACGTTATACAAGGGAGGGGGTCAGTGACCCCATCTTTGTTATTGTCACTGTCTGACACACACCCCCATGCACATTTAGCCCTGTCTGCACCACCCTCACCCCCAGTTTGTTTCTGGGAAATAGGCCTGAGGGTGGTGGGGGGAGAAGGGCCTGAGGGGACCCAGGGATTTGATCTTCCTTCTGGAAATAGGAGCTTGGCCACTTTCACCATCCATCAGCATCGTCCTGGATATGGCCTGGCATCAGCTGTACCCGAGGTGCTGTGTGTGGCAGCCCCTGCTCTTCTGAATGCCACGGGAGGGCCGGCAGCTCGCATGCCCTGTGCTCGCCCGTGCCCTCCCCAAGACAGTCTTGGGGTCTATGTAGCAGAAGTTGAAACGTCGTCCAGCTCTGACTGACTGGTTGAGGGAGGTTTTCCCTCTGTCCTGTCACTGTGCGTCCCACCTGTCCCCTGGTTTCCCATCCTACAATGTGCTGCTCTCCTGTCTCAAGTGGAACAAGGCTCACTCCTACTTGAGGCCCATTGTCAGACTCCTGGTAGAATGTCCACTCCCTGAGGGCCGGGACTTGGCCTGATACAGCTCCTGCTGTGGCCCCAGCACCTAGCAGCCAGTAGATACCAAATAAAGGTTTGGTAAGTAACTGAGGGAATGGTGTAGCCCTAACACCTGGAGAACCCTGGGGGTCAGCATCTTGGATCCCACAGCACACAGGAGAGGAACCGAGAGACCCTGCGGGGAAGGCTATTCCACATCCCTACAAATGAGGACAAGGCCAGGCCACACTACACACTGGTAACCTCCAGCCCATCCATGCCAGCTGGGAGCCGGTCTACCAGGTGGGAATGCTGCTCAGGCCGCCGTGCCCCCTGGTGGCAGAGGATGGAGCAGGCCGAGCTGCCCACAGCAACTGGTGACACATGCAGATGAAGACAGAGTGGGAGATACACTTCCGGTTCAAAGTGATACTTCTGAGCACTTTGTACTTAACCCTTTAGGGGAGCACTTGTGAGCAGAACCCTACAGTAGCGGAACTTCCGCAGGACCCCACACTCACTCTGGACAGAGTGTGCCCGATTCCAGGGGATGCAGACGGAGCCTGGATTCCATGCGGCACAGACACCGAATACACGGGCTTGTGGTTAGAAAGGACACTCAGAGCAAAACAAACACGCGCTGGCGAAGGGGCCCATCTCTAGCGAGCTGTGTTCCAGAGAGCGTTTCAGGGTATATATGACAGGGATGAGGCAGATGGTGCTGATCTCTCTCTCACAAACCCCTAAGCTAGTGTAAGAATGCTGGGATTTAAAAACTGACGTTTGTCGTGGCAGCTGTAACGCATTGTATTTCTCATAAAGCAACACTGTAAGTCTTTTGAACTCTCTTCTGGTCCTTGAAAAAAGTACCTAAAATATCAAAGTAGTAAGGAAATCAAATTAACATAGAAATGAATCTTTTTCTTCCTTTTCCCATCCAACTGCATTGTAATCTCACTTTGTGAGCATGACTTTGGGGTGAAATAAACTTTTAAACTCTTCAGCAATGCTCCTTGTCCCCTTCCCTGGCCCTCTGGGGTCCAGAAGCAGCGCTTGGAGGGGTTGGGGATGAGGGAGTAGAGCCCCCTCACCCCCCCACCCCATCTCTTGACCTAGGTGGACACCCCACCCTCCTCTGACCCCAGTAGCACTTTAGCCTCTTGTGTCCAGTGGAGAACTCTGAGCTGACTGGGGTTTACCAGCATGGTTCAAATCAAGGAAGCCATCAGATGCTGGACAGACAGGACCATAGAGGCAGAACTGCCTGGCTCTCCTTGAATAGCTTTCTTTGTGGGGAAACGTAAACGTGACACACTCAGCTAGGCCAAAGAGGAAAGCCAACACACATTGTGAACATTTTCAATTCCCAGACCCCCAGCGCCCATTGGCCTGGGGATGTGAAGTTCATTACCCCCTGCAGTACAGTAGGGTCCTGTTGGCATTTCTGGGCAGGGGTACCCAGGCACAGTGACGGCGCATGCCAACACCCACAGACCACGTAGGCAGGTGTCCACAGTGGCGCCTGTGCTCTTCCTCTGAGGCTGTCCTGTGGACTTGCTGACATGTGCAGGGCCTGGGCTGGAACAGTCCTGGCTGATGCCGGGCTGCTGAGTGGAGCAGCTACAGGGAGAGTGCCTCTGGCATGGGGACAGGTAGAAGCAAGCACAGAACGTTCCAGGATCATTCATGGAGGAGGCTGGACAATATCCAAGTGGGAGATGTCACTGTGACTTGGGGAGGAGCAGTGGAGATGGCCAGCAATGGGTGGACAGGCAGGATGTCTGAGGATTGGAGTGTGTGTAAAGGACACCTAATGACCTCCTACCCTGGCCACTCAGTGCTCAGGCCAGCTGCCCTTGCCATCTGCTGGCCTCTGTGAGGGCCACTCCTGGCCTCCCCCTCATCCTGTGACTGCTTCCTGGTTGTGTTCGTCACCCACTTCCCAAGTGTGTCCTGCACAGCCTGCAGAAGCTTCTCTGTACTGTGTCTGTTTGTGCTGACCAGTTCTGCTGAAAGGAACCTGCTTGGTTTTACCTGAGAGGTTCCCCCCAAATCTTGGACTCCAGCAGCCATTCTTTGTTTATCAATGTCTGGCAGTTTGTGGGAAATTCTCCGGAAACTGCTGATTTATTCAACCAGGGCATTGTTCTGCAGCGCCCAAATGAGCCTACTTCCTGTGAAACAGTGGCCATCTCAGGACTGGCTTACTCGTCACGTGTGCTTCACTCCCAGCCGGTGGCCACATGTCTGCTGGTGGGTGGTTTTGTCACATGGTGGATTTGTGGCTGTGCTCTGATTGGGTGGGCTCAGGTTGTGACTCCTGCAGAAAGGCTGTGAAGCCCCCGGTGGAAAAAACGATATCCCAGCCAACAGTAGGGCAGGCGGAGTCCACCCCAAGTGATAAAGCCGTTTATGGCTGGGTTGTTGGGGATGGAGCACAGGGGGACAGGCGTCAACATGTGCTGCAGTAGGGAGTTCTTCTTGGCAGGGCTGTGTGGGGTCCCAGACACACCTAGTGGCCAGTGGTGCTGCCTTGGGACCTTGGCCCAAAGGAAAGTTCATACGTGCTCCGAGGAGTGAGTTGAGACCACTTTGGTGTTATTGTGGGGCACAGTGATAAGACCAACAGGAGGGCCTTGTCATAGTGTGGGTGGCAGCCAGGCACCATCCTTGTGTTAAAAACAAGATGCAACCCAAGAAAACCAAAAACACATGTTCAAACAAAAATGTGTAGGGACACATCCACAGCAGCACCACTCACAATAGCTACAAGGACGAAGCAACCCAAGTACCTATCAATGGATGAACGGATAAACAAACTGGTCCATCCGTACAGTGGAATATCATTTAGCTTTCAGGAATGAAATTCTGATTCATGCTACAACATGGATGGACCTTGAAGACATGTCGAGTGAAAGAAGCCAGATACAAAAGGCCACATTATGATCCCATTTATATGAAATGTCCAGGGCAGGCAAATCCACAGGCAGAAAGCAGATCAGGGGTTGGGGTAGGGGGAATGGGATTGAGAGTTAATGGGGACAGTGTTACCTTTTGAGGGGATAAAAATATCCTGGAACTAGACAGGTGTTGCAACACTGTGAATGTATTTAGTGCCATTGAACTGTACATATTAAATGGTTAATTTTATGTGACTTTCGTGTCAAAAGAGAGAAGAAACATTGAAAAACAAAAACCTACCCCAAACCCTGTGTTTTCTAAGAACACAGGAAATAGGACACTAGGTGAGCAAGCAAATGTGTCTGTGGTAAGAGCCAGGGAGGAACAGGCAGTGCTGTGGGCCAAGTCTTTGAAGTCTATGGGGTCCCCTCTCCTCCAGGTGGGGCATTCTGGAGGAACATCAATCAGGAGGAAAGAAGACTTGGGTTTCCATTAGGTCCTCCAGTCCAGGGGATGATGGGGCTTTGCATCCTTACACTTGTTGGTTAGCAGAACTCTCTGATGCCCACTCGTGGCCCTGCTAGCCAGGCCAGAGGGCGAGAGCCCATCTCTGGAGCAGTGCACACAAGGGACAGATAACAAGACAAAGACAAAGCAAGTGGTGGCTCCTGCAAGTTATTTTACTTTGAATATATAGGAAAAGAAATCCAACAACAGGAAGTTATGTTCTAGGGTTATGTCTTTTAAACAATGTTTTGTATTTACAAAAAATTTTTTCCTGATTAAAAGCACCAGCTGAAGTTACAGGCTGCTAAAACTGTAAGATATTACAAACCCATTAAAAGACATTATGCCAAACATACTTATTAAAAACCCTTAACAAAACAGAGACAATGCAATCAACAAATGCAACCGACTGTACCAGGCAGCCCTTATCTGATTTCCTTGCCAGTGTTCCCAATTGGTGTGGTGGGGAGTTCTTACCCCAGGGAGAGGACCCTCGCTTCACCCATTGGTGACTGCAAAGACCCAGCCATGGGGAGGCAGCAGTGTGTGTCCCAGGGAACCCAGCTTCTCCTGGACCTGTCCCCCAGACCCTGAGGACCACAGGAGAAAGTGGAAGGGGCACACAAGAGTCTGGCCAGCTTTCGGTAATTTACCTGCCAACAGGAATCTTTCTGCTGCTCCCTTACACCGCTGTACACTGAAAGGCTTGGACTTTTCATTTGTCTGTTTTTTCTGAACACTTAGCTATGACTGTGAAAGGTCTCCCTGGGAGATCACTTGCAGCCTGTCTTAAATTCTTATGATTGAGTGAGAAATGTGAGGCACTCAATTCGGACTCACAAGAAGGTACTATGACAGCTTTATGTAACCAAAAGATGCAACAGCGAAGGGGAAGTTCAAAGTTTGCACGCGTATAAATGCATGTACACGCAGTCTGGCTTCCATAAAGCTAGAGTGGAATATCAAACATGGAGTACTGAATTCTTAGCTGTAAACATAAAAACTTATCCTTAACTTTACATGAACATAGATAACAGGGTGGTCATTAAAAGTACTTTAACATCAGGACAGATATTAAGTGTTGAGGTTCTTATTTCAACTGCTCTACATAAAAAATGCCCTAGAAGCAAAGAAAGGCTTAAATAAATATGAAGAGACAAACATGATGTACAGTGTGACTGAAGAAGTAATGAGGGTCTGGAGAGGTCAGACAGTGCGGGGTCCAGGCCAATAGGGGCAGCTCAAGGTAAGGGGGGGGGGGCTCTGTCCCTTGGGTGGAGGGGAGGGCCTGGGGGAGGAGGAAGTACCCTTGAGGGGGGAGGAAGACAGTACAGGACAGCTTGTGGCAACATGTCACACCCTCTTCTATAGGCCTCATGGGCCCAGGGGGATCAGCCAAAAAGGGGGTCCTGAGCAGCACGGGACAGTGCTAGGCTCTCCTGAGTGACCCAGGATGCCACAGAGATGATGGGTCCTTGTAGGACAAGTCCCGGCCAGCCCATGCCTCCAATCAGCAGTTCACTTTGCATGCCTGTCTCTGGCTTCCCAAGTGGGCAGCAGGGGCTTGATGCTGGCCTGGTAAGGGCAGTGGCCCAGCGCAGGGGGGTCTGCTGAGAGCCCTGCTTGTGGCTAAGGCACACCCAGGCCTCAGGGCCTGAGCAGCTGACCTGAGTGATCCCAGTGTTCCTTCTATCAGACACTGAGGCTTCAAGAAGCAGCCCTCACAGTGCAAGGGTAACAAGATGCAAACTAACAAGCCACCCTGACTAACAAGACCACTCACCGTTCCTCTGCGGGGAGACGCTTCCAGGCACTGGAAGCTGGAGGCGGCGGCTACCTCGACTGCCCCCAATGCCACCATCACCGCTGGGGTACCTCCTCGACTATCCAAGAGGAACACAGAACTGAGCATGGCTGTCTGCACCTGGTTCAGGAAGAGGTTTCAATGCTGTCCCAAAACACAAGGCAGGTAGGTCGCCTCATCCTCCCTCCTGAGAGCAGGGCAAGGGCCCGGGGAACTGCTGTCTGCTTACTAGTTGAGCTCCAGGCGTCTGCCAATGTCCGCTGCTGAGCACACCACAGAGCTGTCAGGAGGCAAGGCCCTTCTTCCTTCAGGTACCCTGAGGTGGGCTGAGGGTACCTCGCTTCTCCCTGCTTCCTGCCCAGCAGCATGGATGCTGACGGGGGAAGGTAGCTGATGCACACATTAAGAGTCTCAGCCCCCAGCTCCAGCTCCGTGAATCACCACACACGCACGCACACACACACACATGCACACCCGTGTCTACAAGAATGTGCACCTCCATGGCTGGACGCTGAATCCAGTCAGGGTACAGATGCTTGGAAGCCAAGTTCCTGGGTCCCCTAGGGTCCCTGATCAGAGGCCCTGGCTATCAGATGGGGGCAGGGAGGACACACTGGACAGAAAGGCAAGCTGGGGAAAGTGTCATGGTGGGATATGCATTCTTGTCCCTGACACATGTCATCACTTCTTCCCTCCAATTGTGGGGCAGAAACTGGTGTTTGGCCTCTGGAAGTTGCTGTGAGCAGAGGAAACACTCCAGCCAGGCACGGGGGCCCAGGTGACAGAAGTCGTGGTAATGCACCAGTGGTACCACCCACCCTGACAACTGGCACCCCACTCCTCCGCCCAGACACGTTCCCTTGAAGGTGTGACTCAGACGTGGAAGCAAAACTGGCAATTCAAGTCCACTTTAAAAGATGGCTCTGGAAAGTTGGCTCCAATATCCCACCTGCAAGCCTCGGCACCGGGGGTCTTGTTACCTGGTGGGAATGGCTGGCCAGCTCTTCCTGGGAGGTGGACTCCACACTGCACACTCCACAGGGACTTGGAAGCTCTGGAGACAGTCAGGAAAGAAGCCTGGGGACACCCACTCCAGCACACCTCTAAGGAAAGCTCAAGTGCCATCTGGATGAAGTAGGGGACACACCAGGTCCCACAGAGTCCCCGAGAAGCTGGGTGGCTCCTTTTGGGAGCTTCACAGGAGGCTGGCCAGGCTCGTATTAGGTCCATTCTGAGCTTGGAACTGCATGGGGGGTGGGCCGTCCGTCCACTGCAGAGAGGAGAGAACACACAGGTGAGGAGCAGGGGTGTGACAGGCTGCATGTCTGCCCTGGACTGCTGCCCTCTTTGGGCTGGCTGTCCAGCCAGGGCCCTTTGTCCTCCACCCCTGAGTCAGTGGGGCCTTTGGGAAGCATCTTACATCACCCACTCGGGTGACTGGTGCTGTCTACCCCATCTGAGGGGGCTCCTGAGGTTAGGCTGAGTTAGGGATCGTTAGAGACATGCAAGGAGGTGGCAGCCAAGTGTGTACTTCCTCTTCAGGGAATAAGGCCCCTGCGGGCTTCATGCCGGGTAAACAGGACCCGAGGAGTCAACCAGCACCCCCATTTTGCCTCCCCAAACCCAGTGCCCATACCGTAATGAGGTTGTGTTCAGGGAGACTACAGGCCTCAATGTGGTCCTGGAGCAGCTGCTGCGAGAAGTTCTGATGCATCTGGGCCGCTTCATGGGCGTCTATGGCATTCCCACAGGCCTTGTTCAGGTCTAAGGGGGGGACACGCACAGGGTAGGTTCATCTTGCCCTGTCACTGTCCCCAAGTCCTCCCCTTGGGTGTGGGTAGGGCCCTAAGGTCAAACCAGTAGGTTCTCCTGTGTACCTGGCAGGTCACCTGCCCTGAGCCCTGTCTCAGGATCAGCAAAATCCACCTGCCAACAGCCTTCACACATGCCCTTCAGAGTTCCCAAGTCACATTCTTGTCGGTGGGTGAGCAGTGTGGCCCACGTGGACAGACACAAGGGCCAGTTGGGCAGTGAAAGCCCTTAGCTCCCTGTGGACACTGGCCCTTCCAGGGAGTTCCCAGCCAACCCTTGGGCACACAGGAACTCACTAGAGCATGGAACCTAACACCCACTTCTGAGGCAGGACTGAATGGACCCACAAAGCCCACTGCAGACAGGAGCAGCTCATCTTCTGCCTCCTCCCAGGGGTCTGGATGAGTCTCTGGACTTTAACAGCATAATCTGTAAACAGGGGAGCAGCAGTACCAAAGCTGATGGCTGCTGAGAGCCCCCTGGGCACCCAGAGCACTCTGGCCAGTACTGTCTGACAGGGATGACTAATGTAGCCATTCAGGGGGAAGGAAGCCAAGAGCGAGGGGTAGGGCTTACAACCCGATTCTTCACCCAGACCCCAAGAAATGGCGTTATGGAGAGAGTGAATCGATCCTGTGTTGAGCCCAGTGCCCATTGCCCCCAAACAGGATCTCCTGTGGAGCCTGAGTATATGCTGGAATTGGGGCTGTGCCCTGTAGAGGCCCAATCTGAGCAGAAGCTAAACAGGGCTTACCCAGTACCTTCTAGGCTTGGGTTCTTCCCAGCGGCCCTGATCTCTGCAAAGGGCTGGCTGCTGCACTCACCTCTCAGCAGGGCTGATGACCACAGCTGCACTGACATGTCTGGGATCTTGCTAGCCAGCTGCATGGCAGGCACCACCATGTTGTTACTCTCCTGTTGATCAAGAGCAACCAGGGAAGGGAGTGGGGACTGGGCCAGCAGCAGGGGCAGCCTAGGACCCACTTGCCACACCCAGCCCAGGCTGTGCCCTCTTCCTGCTGACTGGCAAGCAAGCTCCTACTCCTACTTCATGGCCTTCTCTGAAGTACTCTTCTTCTTTTTTTTTCTTTTTTTTTTCAGAGACAGAGAGAGAGAAAGGGAAGAAGGGTGGAGGAGCAAGCAGAGGGAGAAAGTCTCAAGCAGGATCCATGCTCGGTGCATAGTCCAATACAAGGTTCAATCCCACAACCCCAGGATCACGCCCTGAGCCACAATCAAGAGTTGGATGCTCAACCAACTGAGCCACCCAGGCACCCATATGAAGTACTCTTCAACACCTCAGGGAAAAATAAAGTGCCCTCACTCTTCAACTCTGCATGTACTTCCTCACTGGGGCACTGTTGGCTATGAACAAGTCTACGTGCCTTTGTTCTTTCTCACCAGAACAAAAGGCACTGGCAGCAGATCAGGAGCCAACTAGAAATGCACATTCAGAGGTCCCAGGGCCTGGGGGAGGAAGCAGTCTGCCCTGGTGGGATGGGAGTGATGAGGGCTGAATGGGTAAAGGAAGAAGGGAGGTTTCTCTGCTACCTACAAGTCCACTCTTGTGGGAGGTTACCTGACATGCAGGGCTGCGGGACACCAGGGCATGTTAACTCTCCAACCCTGACTGAGTGGCCGTACAACGCCACTGTCCTCAATGCCCAGCATGTGCTAAGAGTGGACAGGGGGCCATAAACACCCATCCCTGACCCCATGGTGATTGGCACCACTGCTCTGACCCCACTTAGCCTAGGGACCACAAGCTCTGCTAGCCTGAATGCTGGATTCAAGGTGACATGGGAAAAATCCCTACCTACCAGTTGCTGGCAAACACCTGCCATGTAGCCAAGAGTCCTACAAATCATCAACAGCAACTCCCGTAGCCCAGCTTCAGCACAGACCAGATCAGGTAAGACACACCTCCTCACAGACACAGAAGCCCAATGCCTTCACACTGCCCTAAGGCTGGTACCTCAAAGATGAACTCCAGGTGGGTCTCAAAGCTTTTCAAAATTGAATGAGGTCCTTCCAAGTTCTCAGAATGCACAACAGAACTAATCTACTCCTTTAGGCCTGGGGTTGGGACTCTGTTTGGAAGCTGCCAGAAGGACAGTATCTGTTGGCTCTCCTGGGCAGGCTCCCCCATGCCAGCCTTGTGGCCCTCTTCTGGTATGAAAATGTATGATTCTGAGAGGTATCTGTGTGGGGCTGCTCACAAACTTATGATGCCTGTGGACACTCTAGGCTGGCAGGCCCAGGTAGAGTTGGCCGTGTCCGGGTATAGCTCCTTTACACCTGGAGCCACTTGAGCCCAGGCCTGGTCTAAGGGCCCTTGGGGGGGTCCCATGTCACTCCACACAGGCCCAGACAAACACGGAGCAGTGGAGGCTCCTAAATAAGTTCTGTAGGATGCCCCAGGATCGCCCCAAACATGAACCAGAGTGCAGCTGAAAAACTGCTTTGCTACCCTGCCTTATTCAAGGTGGTTTCTGGAGACTTCTAGACAAATGAGAGCCAGTGAGGTCTGGTTCTAAGCCTGGGTCTGCAGTCTGGGGCTGTGTGATCTTCATCTCCCCATCTGGAAAGTGGGGTAATCACATCCACCACACCGAGACACGAGGTGGGCAGCTCACACTCGGCAGTGCCTCATGTTGAGCCCCTTGTTCCCCACATGGCCCCTAAACACACTGAAGCCACTGCTCTCAGTGCGCTCAGAGGCTGAGGAAGAGGGGACAGCATACTCAAGAAGGAGAAGAGCTGTGCTGTCCTCTCCCTTTGGAGGTGGTGATGTCCCCAGTGTTTAGGCCATGGCCACCAGGACCTGAGCTGCAGGGCCACAGCAAGTGCTTGTCATGTGACTGTGGGGAGGGAGATGTGCCAAGGTTGCTAAAAATGCTTATTCTGTGGGAGCTCTAGGGTTTGATCAGAGGAAACCCTGTGGGCCAAGGGTTAGCTAAAGCGAGGCTGGCTCAACTACGAAGCAGATGCTGCTTCAAAATTCTTGCGGCCACGAAGAAAACCCTCAGCCAATGCTACAGAAAAACACAAGATATCAAATTATGAAACAGCCTAAAAAACAAAACCTATGCGTAGGCAGAGGCAGCTGGAAACAGCTGGAACACAGAAGACATGCAATCACTTCCCCCATGCTTCTCAGACTTCCTATGATGAACACGTCATGTTAGATAACATGAACAAATGCTACCTTAAAAAATATTACTCCCCTCATGAGGTCTACAAGTGAAGAGTAGGTAACAATGCACACTCCAGATACTCCATCTGACTCAGAGACCTGGAGTTGGTTGATCCCACTGGGGACCAGTCCCCATGAGGCCATTCTAGGTAAGGGTGAAAACACAGGGTGCCCTGAGGATGACACTGTGTGTGCTGGGCAAAATGGAGCCTGAGGGCCCTGGCTGAGAAGACATACCTCTCCGCCCCCAGGTATTAACACAGAACGGGGAACGTGCCCCTGGCCCCCCAAGCTCTGGATAGCCCTCAGGGCTCTAACTACTGCCTCTGCTTAACCACTGCCTGCATACAGCACTGGACCCGTCTGCCTCACAGACCCACCCTTCAGGGATCTAAAGCTCCCCCAACCCTGCTTCCCATGATGCCAAGGTGCCCCTGCCTTCACGGAGCCTCATGAAGCAGTGAGGAGTGGGCAGGTTACTGAGATAAAATCATGGAGGGGCACAGGATGCAAAGTGCTGCTGGGTGGTATTTCGTAAGCACTGTGCCAGCCCCCAGCCTCTTAGGCCAGCCCCGGGCACTCACTCTGTGGTTCCCCAACACATAGAAGATGTGGCCCAGAAGCACCAGGGAGCAGGCTGTGAGCCGGTTCAGGTCCTCTGCATTGGACATCTTCAGAGTTTCTCGAAGAAATCGCCTACGTGAAAACAAATGCTAAAGCCCCATGGGGATGCCTTATCGGTAGGAAAAGGCAGCAGCAGCCCCAAGGCCCTGAGTAGAGCCCACCTTTCTTAGGGACAGAGGGCCTTGGGCACATGCTGTCAGGGAGCAACGCAGGAGGGCATGGGGCAACCAGTCCTCTCCTGGTACTCACTTGGCCTCATTGTAGCGTCCCTGGAAGAAGGAGAAGAGCCCTCGCACATAGAAAGCTGCTGCTCGGAGGCAGTGTGAGCTGATGGGAGAGAGCGGTCACACTTTGGTGAGATTTTTGTGAATACAGCCGGTTAACAAAGGGGAGTGGGCAGAGGACGGGGAGAGAGGTACAGATACACAGGGCAGTTGGGTATTCCAGCACTGACACCACCCCAAGAGCAGAAAGAGTCTAAGACGATAGGTCTAATGGGCACTCCGCACTGGGTCCTCCTACCTGACAGGGAAGCTATGGTCTGGATTGATCCTCTCCAACAAACTGTACAGCTGTGGTGGAAATGTCAGTTAGAATCATCTTGAATAAACACGAGAAAATTCAGCCTCAAACAGCCACTAAATGACTAGGGCTGCTTGCATCTTCCCAACCCAAACTTTACCCCAATCCCATTCCTGGGTAACCTGCCAGGAGAGGGGTCAGGACCTACAAGAACAGATGAGAGCACTTTAGGAGGCTGCACAGAGCTGTCTACTTCCTTGTCCCCCCCACCCGATGGGAATCATGGCCTCTGGTGTGAAGGGCTGGGGTCCTCACACCCTCAGCCTGCCCTGTGTCAGATGAAGGGGACTGGGGTGTCAGGGCAGCTGCTTAGTCTCAGCCTCTGTATGGTCAGAGGGGCCCTGTGTGGAGGAGTGAGGTGGTGAGATCAGCCCACATGGGCCTTGTCAGTTGGGGGTGGGCTTTATCTGAAGGTCCAGGGATCCTGGGAGGCTCTGATAGGCACCATGTGACTGATGCTTTAGGTCCCCTCCAGCTACCAAGGAAGGGGTAGGGGATAAGGGTTGAAGTGGCCTGAAGTTACTCCCAGTGTCCCCATAGCACCTCCAAGAGGCAGACACTGAGAGGGCAAAAATCCTCCATGAGCCACCAAGTGTGACCCATGGAGGCCACTCCTGGCCCTAAGATGACCTGTCCATTGCTCCCTGACTGCTGGAGCATTAAGTCTGGGCTTTCTCTGCTCCCTGCAGCCCAAAGCATCCAAACTAACCCAGAAGTTGGGAGGTCAGCCAAACTTTTTATAGACAAGAGATAAAATGAAAACCATGAAGGTAGAAAAGTAACTAAATCTGAGATACTCTGGAAGCAGGATGCCAGCACTGGGAGGGGAGGCAGTGACCCTAGGGCTGAGGGGAGGATCCCAGGGCTGAGGGTCGCAGGGGGAACCTGGTGAGGGCACCTGTCCCGTGAGGACAAGCCCTGGGACCCCCTACCCCTTAGGAGGCTGGGTCATTAGGACAACCTAGGAGTACAGTGCAAAGGACTGCCTGCCTGAGCTGCTGCTCCTCGTAAGCCACGAGGCCTCCTGACATTCTAGAACAGACAGCTCAGGGTAGAAGAAACTGGATTTCTTCTGTGGGACTCAATAAAGCTTGGCTCATTTTTAACAAGGAGAAGTGTAATTTAGCTAGGGAACGTTCCTGTCCGAGATCCGGCCTGCCCTAGCCATGCTTGCAACTCTGTGTGGGACACAAGTGTGCCACTTGCTGAAGAATGGAAACCCTGGGGCTGCTGAGATCTGCTGGTGCCCAGGACAACCCCAACCCCACCACCATCGAATAAGAGCTAAAAAGATACCAAACATGAAGCATGTCACCTACTACCTCTTGGTGTCTATTTCCTTCCCGTATATACACACTCGCCAGATTGGTCACAATGAAGGCCCACAGCTCCTGGTGGTTGGTGAGCTAGAACAGGACACATGGGCATTAGAGGGCTAGGCTGGGCACAGCCACATCACACCAGGGCCACTCAGTGGCATAGGAGCCACCCAAGTGCTCCACAGCAACTCATCCAGAATCACTTGACTCATTTCATTTCAGACATATCCCTTTGCCTCCCTCCTAAACCCCAAGGGCATAGAGTCGTTAGTTCTTTTCACTATCAAACTGTCATCTGCACTGTAAGAAATTCAGGAAACAAAGGAAAACCAGCCACCCCTGCCCCTGCCCCGCCAACACACTGCATTTTAGTCCATTTTCTGCTTGTTTCTCAGGACTGAGACCTGGGCAGCCCCTTCCTCCACACTACAGTCAGTGATGCCTGGGACTCCAGTGTGGGCTGACACAGCAGAAGCACTTGCTAGTCCTGGGGAGGACACTGCCAGGAGGGTAGCTGAGACTGTCAGAGACCAGAGATGCTGCCGATGGCTGGTAGCAGATGACCGTTGTCCCCAGCTCTTCTTGGGAAATAAAAACGGTCAAAAGAGAGATCAATCTGAGAGGCCCGAGTGTTACCCAGATCCTGGTTGCCAGCGGGGCCGAGTACAGCTATATAAGAGGCTGAAGATGCCTAGAACATGCAGACCTTCCCCTGCCCCACCAGGACCCCAGCATGTGCCAAGGAAGCCCAGAAGGTCTTCTGATGTGAGCAAAGACACTCTGGTTTATTTTGTTTGTTGGAAGACCACAGGAAGAGCACGTGCTCGGGGCCAGGGGGTTTGAGTGTGTATCCTGGCTGCACCACTTCCCACGTGGCCTGTAGGAGAGCCATGCGGACTCCCTGAGGCACAAAATATCAAAGCAGCAGCAGCCACTTGTGGGAAGTAAGGCGGGGAGGGAGGGGTGGAGAGCACTTCGTGGGGCCATGGGATAACTGCAGGCAACACAGGGTGGTGTGTATGGGGGTCCTGGTATCACTGCAGCTGGCAGCAGAAGCTGACCAGGGCTCAGCGGAATGGACATAGATGGGAAGGCCCAGAAGGCCATGGAAGTGGACACCACGTCTACTCTCACACTCTGGCATGCAGCCAGAGGCTCCTAACATTGCCAAGACAAGCAGCAGGGCTGGCGGCATCCACAGCCACACAGAGCATCTCAGAGGAGCAGCAATGCCGCTGAGCCCAACCCCAGGAGCAAAGAGATCTGTAGACTGACACAAGGGACAGAGCAGAGCTCCCCATCTGACAGGGCACACGCAGCACCCTCAGCAACTTTACTCGAGTCACACAGCCACCCCCAGGTCCCAACATCTCTGCCTGGGGCCTCCTCAGTCCCCCTGGGAGGAAAGTGTTGCTAGCCTCCTTTTCCTGTGAGGACATCGAGGCCAAGGTAGGGATGTGCTTATCTGGTCCTGGAACAAGGCAGGCAGACTGGGACCTGGCACTGGGCTAGCAACTCCCAGACCTGGGGGTTGGGGGACGGGGGAGAGGAGGTGTCTCTCAAGGAGGATGTGGCACCAGCTTTCTACCAGGGCTCAGGGGGACCCATCAGAGGCAAGGGCATCGTCCCAGCAGAGCTCCCTCATGATCTGCAGCACCAGGTATCCTCTGTCCCCGCAGCAAACTCGGCCGCTGTAGGGTGAGGGCAGACCCAGCTCTGTGTCCCAGGACTGCCCTGAACCCTGGCAAGTGACTCTGCATTTTCAGCTGTGACAGGAGCCAACACCATCCCGGCAGGATATTAGGAAGGCTGGGAATCAGGAGTGAAAGAGGCTGCAGAGGTACCAGTGGGCTCTGGGCTCTCCCTGGTGGTTGCCCTCCAGGTTAGCTGGGGAACCCCCACCCTAGGCTAGCCAGAAGCCTCCTTGCCCATAGCTATCTCCTGTCATACTGTGTTGCCAGTGGCGGCCCTGACCCATCTGAGTAGCCCAGAACCTGCCACGGGAAGCCCCGGCCTGTCATTGCCATGGGCCGCCATCAAGCTGAACACTGGAGAATGGCCCGCTGAACACGGTTTCATGCAGAGGCTGTCCTCATCACAGACCATGCCTGACTCCTCACGGAGAAGCACCGCCCGCCCCGTGGAGTGAGGGCAGGCACCTTACCCGCAGGGCTGTGGTGAACTGGGCTTCTGCATTGTCCATGCAGTTGACAGAGACACAGTATAGGCCCTGGAAGAAGAAGGCATTGAGGCCCCAAAGGCACGCAGTCTCCCCCGGTGCACAACTAAACACACAGGAGCCTGGTAAGCGACTATTGAGCCAGCTACACCTGAGCTTTACTCTGGCAAAGAGGCGGAAAGATGGCATGCTTAATTATTCCCTCCCTCCAGGACCTAAGTCAACTCAGACTTAAGATGCCAGTCAGAAGGAAGCCCGCTGGAAATATTCTGGATCCTGCGCGGGGCAGCAATCACGGGATCACCAACGGGAACCGGGCTGGGGGCAGGCAGCCCAGTGAACTCACCAGCAGCGTGTGCAGCTGCGCGGCGTGGTTGGAGAAGAGCCGGGGGGACTGCTGGCACAGCTGGCAGACCTGGGAGATCTGCCGGGAAAGAGCATGCTCAACGTCACATGGGCTGTAACACGGGACCTGGTATCCCAGCAGCATTTTGGAGAACCTCAAAGCTGACACGTGTGCCTGCATCCTACCTTCTCTAACTCAGGCACAAAGTCCCAGCAACGGTGTTTGTTGTGAAGGCAAGTGTGGCCCTGACCTCCTCGAGAATGATGACCCTTGTCCATCGCCACCACCACATCCTCCCTTTCTGCCATGTCTCAGCCATATAGCACCTTCACCTAATCAGGGCCCCCGCCCCTCTCAGGAAGGTGAGCATCAGAGATTATGGATCGGGTCAGGAGGAATGTTAGGAACACTGTCAGGGGACCCCAAATTCTCAGAACCCATGTCTGCCTACTTTTAGAGAAAGGACTATTATTGATTTCTCTTTTATTTTTTGCTTGTTTATTTATTTTTGAGAGACAGAGAGACAGACAGACAGAGGAGGGGCAGAAAGAGAGACATACACACACAGAACCCGGAGTAAGCTCCAGGCTCCATGGTGTCAGCAGAGGCCAATGCAGGGCTCAAACTCACAAACTGCAAGATCATGACCTGAGCTGAAGTCGGACCCTTAACTAACTGAGCCACCCACACGTCCCTCTCTTTTTTCAGTAGGCTTCATGCCCAGCACAGAGCCCAGTGTGTGGCTTGAACTCACACCTGAGATCAAGACCTGAGCTGAGATCAAAAGTATGACGCTCAACCAGCTGAGCCACCCTGCCCCAGGACCTCTGACTTCTGTACCATATTCTCTGATTAGTTGTGTGAATCAGGGTCATGAATTAACAAGTTATAGTGATACAAGGGTGGATATTCTACTGACACACACTGGGCAAATTTACGTTCTCCCATGTGACAACCTCTGAGACGTGGCAAACTCCAATAGTTTTCCCACCCATGTTTGTGGCCTCTGGTGGCATTACCTCCTGCAATGCAGTAGCCTTGTGTCCCGTGACGAGCCTACACATGATGATGTGCTCAAGCAGGATCACTTGGAAGGAGGACAGGATAGGGCTGCAGTCAAGCACTGGGGATGAGAAGTGGGGGTGAGCACTCAAGGTACAGCTAGAGAAGAGACCCCAGGAGACTGACACAGAGCCTCCTGGGGACTTCACACCCTCCCATCCCCCATCACACTGGCCCTTTGGCTGCCCATCTGCTCTGCTGGGCACCAGCTCTGTCACCTCACTTGATGCCCGCTGCACCCTAGAGCAAGTGGGCTCATCTCCCTGTCCAGGTGGGGAGACAGCCAGGTTTTAGTGACGAGAGTGTTCTAAGAATAAGAAACCCTAAGAGGTTTTTCTTCCATCTTTATTCCACTCTGACCCAGGGGAGTGCTCAGGAGCACTCTGGACACAGTGGTTCTAGAAATGTTGAAGTAGCCCAGGAGACTGAAAGTGTGCAAAAGGCCTTAGGCAGCAGTGAGGGGAGCCAGCTATTGGGTTCCGTGAGAGGCTGCCCTCACCCTGGAACCAGACAGTGCCCACAGCCCTTTCCCAACTCATCTGGAGGGAAAGAACCGCCATCTTTGTGGGCTTTGATTCTACAGTCCTGAAGGCTCCTCCCCTGCTGGCACTTAGGAGGGCACAGGAAGCAAACGAACAGATTAAGAGGGGTGCTGAGCCAGCTACAGACACATGCAGTTCTCAGATCCTACTAGTCAAAGGACCCCTGGTCCCACCAGATGGATTAGTTGAGCATCCAGGCAGAACCCAGGACCTCTAGAGAATCTGTTGTTGGTCAGTGAGAACGGAGTTCCAATCCTAGTCTCACCAAGCGTTGATTCTCAGTCACAACACTGAGAACAGAGAGCAAAAGCAGCTGCCACCTCTTTCAACTGAGCACTGCTGTCCCAACAGGCTCTGCTGGTGACCCACTAACTTCACAGCCATCTTAAGCAGTGGGAGGATACGACAGAGACGGTACAAGATACAGAATAAGGATCAACCCTAGGCTTGGCCTGCTCTGCCCCTCTCCCAGACTGCCCCCATCTTCCAAATGGGTTAACAAGACCCATGAGGCAGGGACTCATGGTGACTGCTCAGCAATGTTGTCATTCTGGATTCTTCAGGCCAGTATAAGAGGTGGCACTTAGGCCACCCACCAGGGGGCGCTGTGGCTAAGCGACCTACCAATGGAACTTGGCCCCAAAGAGAAAACTTACTCTTGAGCTTCTCCAGCTGCATGAGAGCTTTGTCTGTGTATTTCTGTGCTTTCTCCAGGTAGCCGGCCTGCATGGAGTGCATCACGGTCACCTGGCAACAAGACCAGACAGCGGTGGTCACTGTGACCCTCTCCCCGCTCCCCCCCAGCCACTCTGGCCCCAGGCCTCTAAAGACTCACCAGGTAGACAAGCACACACATGTGCTCCTTGGGCAGCCAGTGGAAGAGGTCGGCAGGGTTGCTAGGCAGGATCTCATCATCGTGCAGCGTGGAGATGGTCTGGATGCACTGCTGCAGCTGCTTCAAGCACGGCTTCACACTCTTCACCTGGAGTGGGCGAGTGGTACCACATGCCTGAGTGCCTGTCCACTCCCAGCAGGTGCCATGTCCCTCAGGACACAAGGCACCCTCAGTGGCGGCTAGCCAGGTCCTGCCTGTCCAGCAACCTCTTAGCTCCCTCCTTCCAGGAGACCCTGCTATGCTCACCATTTGTAGGAACCCCACCCCTAGATTGGTCAGCCAGCTCTCAGGGAGCGGGGCAGGGCCAGGTAGGTCATCTGTGGGACTAAGGATTGGCCACCACCCAGTGCTGGGCCCAATACCAAGTCCTGCGAGAAGCCTGTCCAAAGATCCTGCTCAAGTCACGTTTCTTCTTTCCTGTAGTAACCCCAGGAGAGAAGGACAAGGCTGGGGCAGTTGGTTATCCTGGGGGATGGGAAGTGGCTAGCTGGGGTTCCTGCAGGCACCATGGTTTGTACAGACTGGTCTCTCTGCACAGGGAAGCCCTGTCCCAAGGACCCCACCGGCCATTTCCATAGCCATCAGCACTCCATGAGTGTTCTGTGTTCCTACGTGTTGAGTGTAGTGCTTGGCTCAATCGGCACAGCTAGGTGCAAGAGGGGGAACACAGGAAGCCCCTCACCAATGAGATACCTGTTTAGCACTTTCTGGGGCCTTCACAGCCACTAGGCTCCACCTGTAGCCTCCCAGCACAACAGAGAGGTCCTGCCTGTGGCTGGTCACCAGGACAGGGTGGGGTAAGATGGAGTAGCACCCCTAAAAGGCTGAGATGGTCACCCATGCACAGATGTAGCTGCTCCTGGACCCCATGAGGATTAGTGTACTCTTGGATATAGCTGATCCTGTCAGTCCCTACTCAAACAGCATAAAGCAGTCATCACCTGGGGAAGGGGGGTGGACACACACTGCTTGAGCACCCGCTGTGTGCCTGGCACCATGCCAGAATCCTTGGTTTATTCTCATGAATTCCCCAAAATGCAACTGTCCATGCACTGAGTGGCCATGTATGCTGCAAGTATTCCTGCCATAACGCTGGAAACAGGAGACTCCCATTCTCAGAGTGCTCTCTGCTCACGGGGACAGAGCACTTGTGCCAGACTATGACAAGGTATGGAATGGAAGCTGAGCTCTCAATGACAGACATGTTGTGTGGCTAGTGACAGGATGCAACCACAGAGGTGACATCTTGGCAGAAGTCTACTCACAGCCTGCTCAGTCCCCATCAGCCCTCACATGGGAGGCACTACGTACCTGCCCAGCATCCAAATAGTGGGTCACCTGGAGCACTAGGAAGAAGACACGCAGAGACTCCTTCTGGATGGGGTTCCCTTGCCAGTTCTCAACTATCTGTCCACAGAGGGTCAGCAGCGGGTGGACTTCCTGCAACTTGCGCTCCATCAGCAGCAGCTGGGGAGGGAGACGCAGGTGGTGGGAGCACCTCTTGGTGCACAGGGCTGTCCCCCTCCAGGGGACCACCAGCACCACACAGAGAGGGCATGAAACAAACCCAGGCTGCTCCTTCCTTAGCACAAATCCCAAACCTGGAACCTGAGGTTCATTTCTGAACCCAGCAGGGGCCCCAGGACCTCGGCCTTGCTGCAGCCCACTGTGCATGAGGGTCTGGGCCCCCAAGCGGGCTGCACCATGGCAAGTGAGCAGGACCGGGGCTCATGTCCTTCAACCAGCCCCACTCCACCCATCCTTGACTTACCATCCCTTTGCTGAGCAGGAACAATGCCCTGAAAAAGAGAGGGTGAGTCAGTCTGTGGGGCCCTGGCATCTCCTGGGATGACTGTGCCACCCCAATGTTCACGGGGACCTAATGTGCCACTTCAGGGGATAATTAAGTGGATGACAAGTCCCTGGTGGTCCCCAGTCCCCAGTGAGATGTGTTTTATTTACAACTGTTCTTTTTTACCCTATTTGATCTTTCTTTACTATTTTTGCCTGGTTTACATGTTCACAAGGCTCAAAAGCTCAGAAGGCATAAACAAGTGCTCAGAAAGTGTGGAGGAGCAGAGCACGGAAGGGCAAGTCTGCCGTAATTTCCCTCTGGCTGACAGAGTGGATGGGGATTGTGTGTCAGTGGGTAGAACTGGGCAGGGGGGAAGCACGCAGGCTCAGGGGCCTGAACTCAAATCCACGCCTCTGGATCTGACCCTCTGAGTCTCCTGAGGGTCAAAGGATAAACTTAGGAAGCCCCAGGCACATAAGCAGCCTCACCACCCTGTATCCTCCCTCAGGGGGCAAAGGCCAGGAGGTTTCTATAATCACACTTAAACCTTTTTGTAACTTTCTAAAAAGGTACACACACTGCTATCATAAGCAGAAAAATTATAAAATGAGCATGTTAAAAAACTTATGATTTGGGGGGCGCCTGTGTGGCTCAGTTGGTTAGGCGTCTGACCCTTGGTTTCAACTCAGGTCATGATCTTATGGCTTTGTGTGTTCAAGTCCCACATCAGGCTCCATGCTGGCAGCACAGAACCTGCTTCGGATTCTCTCTCTCCCTCTCTTGCTGCCCCTCCCCTACTCGTGCTATCTCTGTCTCTCTCAAATAAATTAAAAAAATTTTTTTAAATATTTATTATTATTTTTTTTTAGAATGAAGTTCTTTTTTTAAATGTTTTTTATTTATTTCTAAGAGAGAGAGAGAGAGAGAGTGTGAGCAGGGGAGGATTAGAGAGAGAGGGAGTCACAGAATGAAACAGGCTCCAGGCTCTGAGCTGGCAGTCAGCACAGAGCCCGACGCGGGGCTCGAACCCATGAACCGCGAGATCATGACCCAAGCGAAAGTCGGATGCTTAACCGACTAAGCCAACCAGGCGCCCCTAAATATTTATTATTTTTAAAAGGTTTTATTTTTAAGTAATTTATCTAATATGGGGCTCAAACTCACAACCCCAAGATCAAGAGTTGCATGCTCTTTTCCCTGAGCCAACCAGGCGCCCCAAGCATGTTAAAACATTTAGAGAACAGCCAAAATAACAGGGGAAGGAGCCGGGGCAGTCAGGCCTCAAACTCAGCTCCCAGGTGCTTCAGTGCACTAGTGTGGGGGAAGGGCTGCTGCTTTCAGGAATCCCTGTGGTTGTGCAAGGCCCACAGGCCCCCAGTTTGTTCAATATCAAAGTCTTTGTCCTGAGAATCCTGGAAGAATCCCTAAGAGCTCTACCTGACACCCCATTAAGTAGGTACCATTCTTCTCATTTTCTGGGTGAAGAGACTGAGGTGGGGAGGTCACAATCACACAGCACAACAGATGCCAATGCTCCAGGCCACCACGCCATTCCTTGTTACCTCGTGGCAGGTAGACTATAGGGTCTACACCCAGGCACAGAAGCCTGTAAGGAGACACTCTAGAGAGAACGTGTATAGTGTTCAGCTGTCCCCACGCCCTGTAGGGCCTGTCACCATGAACTCAGTAATAGCTAAAGCACAAGGCAGGGGGGCAGGGAAGACCAGGAATCTGGGCCAGAGTGTGTGACAGCCACCATCTCAGGGCAGGGTGGCCGAGAGTCCAAGACGGCCTGGGGGGAACTGAGTGGCTCCTGCGGGCAGTTTCAAGTCTAGAGCTCAAAAAATATAGAGTTGAAAACAGTTGCTTCCCAACAATTTCATGGGATAAGATCAGCCCTTGTGAAACCTAAGTTTCTAGAACCTCAATGCTTACCACTGAATAAGACCACTGTTGTCTGGTGCCTGTCTACTGCAGAGGCCTCTTCTCTTTCAGGGCAAAAGAGACAGACTGGCCGTCTTCACAGAGGGTACACAGTGAAGCACCAGTGCCCTCTCACCCCTGATCCCAAGGCAGTCTCCAGACCCTGGTCTAAGCAGTTCTGTGGTAACATGAACCTACATCCCCTCTTTTATATAAATGTCCACTCACTCTGTCTGCTGTTATACATCTAACGGCAGGACCGCTGAGGCTGCCCACAGGCACTGCCAAGCAAACCTTCTCGGAGCGCTGCTCTTGCATCTGTGCCAGAAAGGGGCCAGCCCAGCACATCACACAAACACCTCTTAAGAGACACGACATTCGTGCAAGCACCAAGAATGCAGTCTGCTCTCCTGCATCAGTTGCCTTTCCCCTCCAACTTCATAAATCAGCCGGGCAAGAAATGTCTGGTGCTGTTTTAATCTCCACGTTTTTTCCTACACACCAAAGTGATCCCCCTTTCAAGCCAGAATGCCAATTCTCTTTGTTGTCCAGGACAACACAGCCAACTGTTTCCAAGTAAGAGAGAGAGTGGTGTCGATAGAGGCGCCTACCGTGTGTACTCAGATCCCACAACTCGGGCGTACTCAGCCCCCACGCCCAGGAGGTCGCAGGCTGACACCAGGTCCTTCTCAAGCGTGTGCAGTTGCTATAAGGGAGAGAGAGCAATGACTTACTTTACAGTACCTAGTACCTGACCTCAGTGCTCTGTTGGTGGCTTAAAACTGAACTTCCCACACCTCAACAAAATTGTCTCAGTGTCAGTTATGAGCTAAATCAACCAAATTATCTCATCACATTAATTGTTTTGGGTACAGAACTCCACTTCATCTACAATGTACCTCATTTAAGCTTAATGGCTCACAGAGCCAGCAGTTAATACTTACAGGCATAGATTCCCCAAGACTTTGTGAGTGTGTCTGTGTGCTTTGTAGACTGCCTTTGGGGGCAGTCACTAGGTAGGCAGCCAAAGGAGCCCCAAGCAAAGAGGGACTCCCTCAGGGATAAGCACCTATAGATGTTTCAAACAGAGAGACTTTAACAGGTTCAAAGAAAGATACACTTGCAGGGCCTTGGTCAAAAGCTTGGGCTCCTAATGCATGGGGTGACCACCAACTCAGGTGACTCACAGTCCAGCTGTGCAGGCAGGTGATAGTGCTGTGTCATGAAGGGTAGGTGAGAGCAGCCTGGGGGGCAGACAGTTCTGAGACAGCAGAGATGGAATCCAGCCAATGAGGGGGAGGTATGGGCAGAGCCCAGAACAAAAGAGGCGTCTCTCACAGTTGAGTCTACCTGTCCCTTATCTTGACCCCCAGCCGGCAGGCCCCTCCAGTGCAGCCAGGAAGGCTCAGCCGAGAAAGCTTCCCACTGCTTGAGTGTCTCAGAGCATAGGGACCATCTATATCTGGGGAGATGAAGGGAGGATGGAGCCCAGGCTTGACTCAGGCATTCATTGCCCAATAGGTAGCCCCATGCAATCTTAGCTCAGTCCTTCCTTCCAAAACACAGCGGGCTACCGGCAAAAAATGCTCCCCAAATAAATTTATTAAAAAAAATTTTAAGTTTATTTTTGAGAAAGACAGAGACAGCGTGAGTGGAGTAGGGGCAGAGAGAGAGGAAGAGACAGAGAATCCCAAGCAGGCTCCATGCTGCCAGCACAGGGCCTGATGGGAGGCTTGAACTCATGAAACCGTGAGATCATGACCTCAGCTGAAACCAAGAGTCAGATGCCTAACCAACTGAGCCATCTAGGTGCCTCTCCCCAAATTTAAACCAACACAGATCAAATGAAGCACCAGGAGGGAGGAGAACATGAAGACAGGCCCTGTGGCAGCCCCTAGGGGGATAGACACTCTCACCATTTCCCTGGGTGCTGGTTGTTCAGGGGGGTACCGCCAAGGACAGAGGCTGGTCCACAGGTAAAAGAAATGTCCCTGTGTCTCCACCCATGCAGTCCAGCAGCCTGAGGAGGGGCCTGTGTGTCCTGGAGTTTGTTATTTGTACTTGGGGTGCACCTGCCCCAAGGTCACAGCTCCTGCTGGGCCCCCATGCTTCTTGGCTGGGTCCGTGGTACTCACAGCAAGCTGGAAGAGCAGGCGGCAGTGCCAGTACGGAGTCTGCTGTGAGATCTGGATCGCTTTCCGCAGCAGTGGCTTTGCTGTGTCTACGGAATTCTGAAAGGAAACAGTCAAGTTTGGGGAGGAAAAAACAAGCCGGCAAGCAAGCTGGATTCCTTATGTAGCAGCTGTGGCACCAGAAGGCCACTCTTGTTCATGCTCACCAAAGGATCTGTGGGTTGCCAACTTACTTTATTAAAAGAAGAAAAGATTTTATTGGACTCACTGGCTAGGTAGTTTTTGCATTGCTCTTAAAATAACTCCTCATTCAACTAAACTGAAAGTAGCTTTAGTTCAAAACCCTGAACAGTCAAATTATATGACAAATTACCATCTTTGCAGTTCTGTAACCAGAGAGAGGGGCCAGGGATGTGAAGCATGTAGTCTCTACTGCCCAGGGAGCCTCCCATGTGGCTGCTCAAAGTGAGGAAAGGTGATTTTCAGCTACGCCTGAGATCACAACCAGGTTAAGAAGGCATATGGACTTGTTAGGAACTAATCACCTTAAACCTAGGAACAAGGCTGCTTTCCAACAGTCTTTGGTAGAAAGATTTTGCTGGCCTTCATTAGCAGGTGACGAGTCATGGATGCTCTGTGCCAGGGCACAGGAGATAGAAAAGTAATGGGAAGTATTAAAAGCCAGGAGAGTCCACTCCTAAGAGCCACAGTTTGCCATTGTGCCTTTACTACAGGGAGAGTGACTTTGCTTTCAGAAATCTTCATGTGTTCTTACCTCTTGACAGTACAGCTCGGACAAAAGACTTGCTGCTTCAAATTTAACATCTTCAAACTGCTGGATCTAATAACATCCAGTTAAGGAAGGAGAAGCATTGCAAAGTGGTCAGTTTACAAGGGGCACAACTTAGGGTTCTTACATTGCCGCGGCTGGTGGGAGAGAAACATGGTTGCCTGCTCTGAAACTTCAAGTTCACGTTCTCCTCCAGCAAGGGGCAGAGCTAGCTGACAGGACATACAGAGGAGAATGGCACCCAGGGAGAGATGACTGGTCCATAGGGGTGGCCACATCGAAGAAGGGGTTCTTCAGGTGGGGCAAAGCCCAAAACTCTGGGGTGCTTTATGGGGGGGGATTCAAGTTTGCAATGATCCTTTTTTTTTTTTTTTTTTTCTCCTCCCAAATGGAGCTTTCCTTATAGGGAACAATACCAACAGGAAAAGGATACTTGCTGCGATATCAACCACTGAAAAGAAAAATAAAAAAGGATTAATTCTCAGCCAAACACTTGGTGCCTGCTTACTGGCTCCACTTCAGGGTTTACACAGGTTGTCCTGTCACCAAAATCTGCAGGCATTAAGGGGTAAGGTGGCCTGCTCAGCTTCAAAGGGTGGGAATATAACCACCCGCTCCTCCTTTGGACCCCAGTTTTTTGTCCTGCCAGCCTCCAGAGTCAGATTCGGAGTCCCCTTCCTCCACAGCAGAGATGCTTCAGGAGTAGAGGGCCCCGTTGTACCATTCACTGCGGTACACTGACAGCCCGCGGATCGTGACACAAGAATTCAGTTACAACTGGAGAGTGGGTCTGCAGGTGTCAGTCCTTCCTGGAGCAGTGACATTCAAAAGATGCTTACGGGCATCTGCGTGGCTTGGTCAGTTGAGTGTGTGACTCTTGATGTTGGCTCAGGTCATTACCTAGTGGTCATGAGATTGACCCCTCTCCCTCCCCCTCTGCCCCTCTTCCGATTGTGCACACACACGTGCGTGCTCTCTTTCTCTCTCAAAACAAATGAATGGACGTTAAAAAAAATCTTCCACTTTATTTTTTAAAAATTTTTAAATGTTTATTTAGTTTTGAGAGAGAGAGAGAGAGAGATAGGGCACGAGCAGAGGGGGGTAGTAAGAGAGAGGGAGGCACAGAATCCGAAGCAGGCTCCAGACTCTGAGCTGTCAGCACAGAGCCTGACGTGGGCTAAAATTCATGAACCATGAGACCATGACCTGAGCCAAAGCCGGATGCCTAACCAACTGAGCCACCCAGGTGCCCTCAAAATCTTCCACTTTAAAAGATGCTTGGAAACGAGACAAGCTAGTGTCAGAGTGGAAACGAGAGCTCCAAGAAGGACTAGTGTGGGCAAAACCTAGCCAGAGGATGGTGGGGATGGTTCTAAGAGCTCACTGAGCTCACTATTCCTCTCTGCTGGCACACACACCAGCACAGGGTTCAGATGACATGCTCCCACTTAGGGACTGCTCTGCCCTGCAGTTCCACGTTCCAACGGGAGGCAGTGGTCAGGGAGTGCATGGGCCAGGCCACCACATGAACTACACCAACCACACTCTGTCAGACCACATAGAACTCAAGCATACACCTGACACTGTCCTTGCTGACCCACTCATCCTACAATCACAGAGTCTTGGCAATTGCTGGCAGGAGGATCCAGTAATGAAAAGACCCTGACTCACTATGCTCTGTTGGAGAACAGTGTGTGTGTGTGTGACAGCTGGGGTTGGGCCTTGAAGGGTAATGGTGTAGAAAGTGAGGGGGAGGTGTCCCCAGGCAAAGAGGGAGGGGGAGGTGCCCCAGGCAGAGGAGAGCCTATGAAAAAGACAGATGGCAGGAAGGTGAGGCTGGAAGGCCCAATGGATCTCCTACCATTAATGTGGTAGCCCTGCCTATGGATCTAAATGCCCCAATATCATTCCTGGAGCATATCTTAGAGCCGTTAAACAGAAGCACCTGATCAGATCTGGGTTTTAAGAGCACCTAGAGGCAGCAAAGAGAATGCGAAGGGAGGAAGAGGGGTCTATGGGGGTGCTGGTCTTAGGAATAGAGATGTCTCTGGGCCTAGGGTGAATGGTGGCCAGGAAGTGGCAGAGTGGGTAAAGACTTGGAGCTGCCTCTGAGACCAGCTGCCTGCAAAACATAGGTGGGCCAGAAGGGGGCACTGTGGGAGCGCGTGAAAGGAACGGAGACCAAAAAAGCTCCAGCACCACTGGGCTCCTGACTGACACACATGCACGTACACACGTGTAGAGCCCAGGCAAAAGGCTTTCTGAAGCCAGCTTGGGTGTCCCCTCCCAAGGCCCCACAGCAGCAGGGACAGGAGGAGCTCAGGGTTCCCATGGGGGCCAGGCCAGTTTCAGCCAAATAGGTGATTATCAATGGAGCCGATAAATACAGAAGTCAGGTGTGCTTTCTACAGAACCACTCCTTCCCACAGAGGTCAGTGTAGCAAGAGAGGCTCCTGAAGGCCACCAGTTGGAAGGATACAGCAAGCCAGTAGAAGAACCTGTGTGACTGGAGACATGGCTGGGCAGGGAGAGCTGCAAGACTGGCCCTTGTCAGGGCAAGTGAGTCACTTTCTCAGGACTGTCAAACTGTTGACAAACAAATGGCTTCACTTTCCTAGCTTTGTAACACTTGCAACATGAATTCAGCAGAAACATGTAGACTTGAAAATATACCTCACAGTTAAAGTACAGAGAATATCTTACTTAAGGTTCCTACTTTATACAAAGTTGCCATGCCATCTATATGTTTTACTGTGTAATGCTCAAAAATAGCTTTATGTATGTCTCCTTCCTCATGATGGGAAAGAACTGCCACGTGCCGGGCAGGGATACAAACTAACCTATTAAAAATTCCTGGGGTCATCTTGGGGCTCTCAGGGAAAATGTGGGGTACCAGAGAGCCAGTACAAGCCATGAGGGGGGGAAGGGCTTGAATGAGCACATCTCTCATGCCTGGAAGATTCCATCCAGGGCTGAGAGAGTGTCAAGGTTTCTTGTACCTCAAAGACAATTTTTTATTAATCAGGTTTTTAAACAACAAAAATGTATAGAAAGTTATCAACTGCAACTTCCATCCTTTGGGATGGGAGCACAGCACTTAGAAGCCTGCCTGGCTCTTTCTGCTGTGTGACCCTGACCATGAGAAACCCTGTCAGCAACGTCACTGGCAAGTTGGAAGTGGTCTCTACCTCATGAGTTTATTGAGAATCCAATGAGACAGTGTCCCCAAGAAGACCACATGCAGAGTCTGGCATGTAGCAGGTGGCAACAATACCTCAGTGATTCCCAAGCAGGAAGAGGAAGAATCAGGGGTTGGAGGAGAGGAAGGGGGACGAGTTGGTGGAACCGTGAAGGAATGGTTCCTAGACAGATTTCACATCCTGAATTAAGAGGAGACAGAGAGTGAGAGTGAAGAAAATAGAAATGAAAACAGGAGGAAGCACAGATCACTCTTCCATGAAAATGCTTAACACCAAGCTCTGCAAATACAGCTTTTGCACAAGGTTTTGCTCCCAGCGATGGGGCATGGAATTTGGACATGATGCTGAAGGATGAAAGATCTGCTCCAGCCATGTCTGCTGCTGAGAGGTCCAGAACTAAGTCCTTTTGGGCCTTAGAAAGGAAAGCAGTTATTCACTTGCTGAGTAGGTAAACCAGAGATTCTCATGTTAAACCTGGAAGTGGAGAGCCTGGGTGGTTCAGTCAGTTAAATGTCTGACTTTTGGTTTGGGCTCAGGTCGTGATGTCACGGTTTGTGGGATGGACCCTGCGTCCAGCTCTGTGCTGACAGCATGGAGCCTGCTTGGTATTCTTTCTTTCTCTCTCTCTCTCTCTCTCCCCCCCCCCCTTCCCCACTCATGCTTACTCTCTCTCTCTCTCAAAATAAATTATAAATAATGACAACAACAACAAAACCAACTTGGAAGTGGAACTAACAAGCATCTGGATAACAGCTTGGAGCAGCTTTCTAAGTCAGGTAAGTGAAACCACTACTGAAAGGCAACTCCATTCCAAACCCAAAGAGAAAGCAAAGATGGCATAGAGGTGGTTACCACAGTCAAAAGAAATCACTGTATAATGAACAACTACGTAGATTATAGAAAACAATGAATAATTCATTCCAGAGAAGTACCATTTATTCCTCTGTGGCATTCGAGTCAGCAAAGGCTAAGGATGCTGCTGCATTTTCTTAGCCAAGGAATAATGAGGGAATGTGATCAAAAGTTTAGTTAAACGGGTATAGGTCTACATCTAAGAACAGACACGCAGATTCTCCTGACTCTACAGACGATGTGCAAATGACCGAAATGGGATTGTCTGCTGGAACAACAGTGTAATAATTAGGCCAGAGAAGACTGAAAATATACCCAATAGGTGTTCAGCAAGAAGAAAGCCCAGGTGAAAACAAAATGACACAGAATAGAATATGAAAGAGCCTGCAGAAGACAGCTTCACACATTCTCTAGCCAAGAGATTTCTCAGGAAAAAGGCGTCTCTTATAAGCACGAACCGCTTACTCCAGGAGTCCCAGAGCGGCCCAGAATTCTGCTAACACACACACATCACTGCCACAACCATAATCTAAAAGGAGAGACTCTTAGGTGAAGTGTCCAGCCATGCACCACAAGAGCTACAGGAGTTGCTGAGCAGACCTAGGGACTGAAAAGGCTGGCAGGTGCTCCGAGGGCATATAGAGGCAGGAACCAATGAGAGACTAACAGCTGTGACCCCAGAGAAAGCTGCTGAGGGGCACCTGGCAGGCTCATTTGGAAGAGAACGTGACTCGATCTTGGGGTTGTGAGTTCAAGCCCCAAGCTGAGTGTAGAGATTACTTAAAAATTAAATTTTAAGAGGAAAAAAAAAAAGCAAGCAAGCTGCTGAGCAAAGGGAGAAATAGGCTCCATACCTTTGATGGAAACACGTAACGAAGGATTCTTTCAAAGTTGGTGAATTGATGAAGCCGATGGATAAGTACATTATACATTCTACAGGTTACAAGTACAGCTGAGGCAGTTAGACGCTGACAGTAAGCAAACAGAAGGTAAATCATCTAAGCTTGTATTAAAAAAAAGTGATTACCAGGGAGGTTGGGGGTTTCTCAGAGAGAAAGCAAAAGATGTGAAAATAACAGGGAAGCCAAATGCAGTACTAAGTTCAGGTAGGATTCTCTCTCTCTCTCCCTCTCTCTGCCCGAGCCCCTCCCCCCCTCAAAATAAACATTTTAAAAAAGTTTTGTCTAAAACACTCATAAGTTACAGAAAACTAGTTCCGAAAAGAACAGCAAGAGGAATGATCAAGGAGAAAATAGTCACAAAATACTTAAGGATCATTTACTTAAAATAAATTAAAAAGGGGGTTTGGGGGCACCTGGCTGGCTCAGTCAGTGGAGTATGCAACTCTGTGTCTCACGGTTGTGAGTTCAAGCCCCATGTTAGGGGTAGAGTTTACTTAAAAAAAAAAAAAAAAAAAATGTTTTTTGATATTCTGTGTTAGCTCCCTCAAAAGAAACGGAAACTTTCTTGGCCATTTGCTCTTCAGGACTAGAAACAAACCACTTCTAAAAGAACGGATTACGATTTTTTATTGAGCGAGTGTGGGAAAGGAAGGAGTAAAGCCTGATTTGGGGAAAATCACAGGACCAATAAAGAGCAAAGATAAAGAAAGCATGCTTGTGTTGTAACACAATAGGAGATAACATACAATTGCAGAAAAAAACAGCATGGAGAACAGCACTTTAAATGAAATCTGGACAAATTCCCAGCTGGGGATACACCCAACAGAAAGGAAGGGATTTCCAAGTATAATGTCAGTGTGAGCCACAGAGGCGAACTTGTGGCTCTGTGGAAAACCCCACAAGATTCAGGGTTCTGTAAAATCAAGGGAAGGTGCTTCACAACCATAAGGGTTTAAATCATGGGTCCAAAAGCCCAGTGGCTACAAGGAAGTAATCTGAGGCATGGCTGCTTCCCCTGCACAGCACTGGGTGGGCAAAATGTGACCATATACACACCGACTATCAACCACTGCTAGAAAAACAGTGAATGACCCTTGAGGCAAGGGAAGGGAGGTGGCAGGATTTGTTGTTAATCCAGAGAAGAGAGCTTTAGAACCTCAATTCACTGAAGACATGGGCCACCAGGCCTGAGCAGTCACAGTCTCGAGCACCCTCACACCCAAGTAAGTCTGGGGCTTCATTTGATCTCAGCCTCATCACTGCCCAGGAGAGACCTTCCACTACCGGTCACAGCTCAGGCATTCCTAGGACCAACCTGATATTCTGAGTTGTTCTCCAAGTTTGCTTTCCCCATCCCACTCAGACCTTTGCTCAAACGTCACTCCTACAAATAGGAGTATTTGTAGTATCCTTCCCCACTACCTCTGCCAAAAAAAGCTCCCCATCAACTCCATCTCTTCACGCTGGACCATATTTTCCATGGTTCGTCTTTCACTGCGTAACCTTCTACTACATATTCAATGTTTGTCTCCTTTACTAAAACATAAGCTCACGTTGACAAAGACTATTTTAGTCACCCCTGATCCACAGCACTTAGAATAGAGCTTGGCACCTGATGTGAGCTGAATATCTGCTGAATGAATAAGAGAAAAAAAAAACAAAAAACTAGGGGCGTCTGGGTGGCTCAGTCAGTTAAGAGTCAGACTCTTGGTTTCAGCTCAGGTCATGATCTCACAGTCTGTGAATTCGAGCTCCACATCGAGCTCTGCGCTGACAGTCTGGAGCCTGGTTGGGATTTTCTCTCCCCTCTTCTCTCTCTGCCCCACCCTTGCTGGTGCTGTCTCTTTCTCAACATAAATAAATAGACTTAAAAAAAAAATAATAATAGGGGCGCCTGGGTGGCTTAGTCGGTTAAGCGTCCGACTTTCGCTTGGGTCATGATCTCGCGGTTCGTGGGTTCGAGCCCCGCGCCGGGCTCTGTGCTGACTGCCAGCTCAGAGCCTGGAGCCTGTTTCAGTCCGTGACTCCCTCTCTCTCTAAGCCTCCCCTGCTCACGCTGTCTCTCTCTCTCTCTTCTAGAAATAAATAAAAATATTAAAAAATAATAATAATAATAATAAAACATTTTTTTTCTTACCCACTTAGCAAAGTTTTTGTGTGTGTGTGTGTGTGTGTGTGTTTTAAGATTACAGCTTTGATCATGGAGCAGCAAAATAGGGGTCCCAAAAGTGTTCATGAAAGCCCAATTTGGTGCTCCCCTTCTGCAAGTCATTTTAGCAACATGGATCAGCAGACTCAAAGGTACATGTCCCTTTCAAGAAATGTATCCTAGAGAACAGGCGAAATAGAAAAAGACTCATCGATAAGAATGTTCATTGCCATATTATTAATTGTAGCAAGACAGTGAAATCATCCAAAGATCAAATAATTGGAAATTACATATATTATATATTATTAATTATATTAAATGATATATAATTAAACATTAATATATTAGTCATATATTACACATATTAATATGATAATTGGAAATTATATATATATAAGTAATATCTACTATATTCATACAAAAAGATCTTTAGAAAAAAATGTGAAAGACTCATGATTAGAA
The DNA here is from genome assembly GCF_003009895.1 of Hyaena hyaena. Taxonomy (NCBI): domain Eukaryota; kingdom Metazoa; phylum Chordata; class Mammalia; order Carnivora; family Hyaenidae; genus Hyaena; species Hyaena hyaena. Next base: position 5,238,583 of record NW_024080662.1, read on the forward strand.
ATAAATTTGCAATGCACAGTTCATTAGAGGGGTTAGCAGAGAAAAAGTTGTCACAGAACGACCCGTTTAAAACAACAAGGACCATGATATGTGTCATTTCACTGAGAAACATTTCACTGTCCAGTCTCAGAGCTGTGTCCCACTGAGAGGGACTCAAAGTGGCCTTTTCTGTTATTACTCACATCTGATCTCCCTCCAGCACTGAAGAGGGTTCAAGTTCACAGCATGTGCTTAGAATCTNTAAAAAAAAAAAAAAAAAAGAGGCGCATGGGTGGCTCAGTCAGTTATTAACACTTCCGACTTCAGCTCAGGTCATGATCTCACCGTTCATGAGTTCCAGCCCTGCGTCAGGCTCTGTACTGGGAGCCTGGACCCTGCTTAGGATTCTGTGTCTCCCTCTCTCTCTGCCCCTCCCCTGCTTGCACTCTGTCTCTCTCTCTGAAAAATAAACATTAAAAAGATTAAAAATAAAAAGTTGATTGTTTTCAAGAAATCTCTAAGCAGGATAAAGCTGGGTAAATGGCAAATGGAGGCCTGGTCTGACAGCAGCAGTGTTCCTGTGATAAGAAACAACGTCAAGGCCAGAAGGGACACAACGATGGCCACTTTGCCACATTCTTTGAAGCACCAAGATCCCACAAGTCAAGATGGAGGGATGGAGTCTTTCTTCTGAAGGGGATAGACTAAATGGAGGGTGGGAGGAAGAGAAGTCACCATGGATACAGAAAAAGCAGAAGCTTAGACATCCCCCCACCCCACTCCACCAAATGGTCCTGGAATGTAGGCCCTCCTGAGTTCTGCCCCCTTACAAGATCTTAACCTCTTCCCTCTGAGCCTCTGCCTCCCATCTACGACTCCCTGCATCAGTGACAGGGACATAATACCCTCCAGACACTTCTATCAGACTTCCGGGTCTAGGGAGAGGATGCCTTCTTGGGTTTCCTGGGAGACCAAATTTCAAGTTCCCAAGGGATGCCTGAACTGTCACCTTGACCCTTCCCTATCCTGAGTCACTTCAGGAAGGAACGGTCATGCTGATGCCCTGGGGAGCTGAAAGCTGCAGGACCCCACTGGCCGATCTGGTGGCGTTCCCACAGGCGCCAACAGATGACATCCTGCTGAAATCCTGAAGAATTTGGGGACCCTATTGCTCCTGATGAGACAGCTCTCGAGTACCCTGAGCGGGATCCTGGGGCCCTGCGTGTCACCAAAGACGTTAAGTAAGGTACAGAGAAAGGCCCTCGGGTGCCCTGAGCGGCTGGCGGCTTCGGGGTCCCGCTGCTCGTCTTGAAGTCGCGCCCCAGGTCCCCGAAGACAGGCCAGGCGGCCCCTGCCCGCCGGGGTCTCAGTCCGTCAGCCCAGGCCCCGAAAAGAGCCCGCGCCTCCTCCCTCGCGGCCGGGTCCGCGCTCACCGCCTTCTCCAGGTGGCTGCGCGCCTGCTCGCTGTTCTTGGTGTGGTGGTAGAGCACGGAACCAAGCTGCAAGTGCGTGCGGGCCTCGATGCGCTGAGGCGGCTTGAAGGGGAACACGGCCTGCAGGCAGTGCACACACAGGCGGATCTTGGGCGGGCTGGAAGTGCGGAAGTGCTCGGCGAAGCCCAGAAGCGCCAGGTACCACGACTCGGCCGCCTCCGCCTGCGCTGCCTGGGCCGCAGCCGCCTGAGCTGCCGCCGCTGCTTGAGCCGCCATTTTGGCCTCCACAACAACAAGCCGCCGCCACAGGGAGGCGGAAGCAGGCGCGGGGTGGGGCGGGGCACTTTTCACATATTTCGCGAGAGCTGCCTCATAAAGCATTCTGGAACATGTAGTTTGCCTTTGGAGTGGTTGCGGCTCCGAGAAAGGGTGAGAAAAGGCAATGCCCTTTGGTCCGCAGGACTGAGACCAGAAATTGCCAATAGGCTGAGGTTTGCTTTTCTTGAGGAAAGGCTCCAGGTGTCCACGGAGTGGCCGGGCTTGGTTTGCCGACACAGACTACATCTCCCGTCAGGCCGTGCGCACTATAACAAGGCTTCTCAAGTGGAACTGGAGCATTGTGGGATTGGATGAGTCTCAAGATGGACAACCGGGATGTTGCAGGTAACAGCCCCTGCCTCCCCTCAAGCGCTCGCTTGGGTCCTCGGGGCTACGTGTCGCCGTTTAGTCGTCCCGTTGGGTGTAACCTGACCTATTAGCCTTTCGTCTGAGCCCTCGGGGCGTCCCGAAGCGGCGGCTTCTGCATCTTCCCCGTCTCCCGAGACCCCAGACCCTGTTGCTGCCCCCACCGCCTGGTTTGCTGAGGGCGCCGGCATTCCATAAAGGCGGCCACTGGGTCGACCCTGTGTGCCCTTTTCGAAATAATCGCCTTCAGAGCTGCTCAGAGCTCTGCTCCCCGAAACAGTGGCAACCTTGGGCTGTCCTGCGCCCCTTTCTTCGAGCAGCCGCCGTCTGGCCTGTGTCCGCTTTCTAGAAAAGCTGCTTTTCCGAAGTACTCTAGGACTCTCTGTACACACTTTTCTGAGTCTTTCGAGCCCCCACGTTAACACAAGGCTTGCGTTTCCCTCTCTCCCAGGCTAGCCGCGCCCCCCTTTCTCCCCGCCAACCCCTGACTGGGATGCATTCACCCATTCAGGAAATACCGTGTGCCAGGCACTATGCTAGGCGCTGGGGTTGCAGTGGTAACCAAAAAGGGCCCTGCCATCCTGAAGATTATTTTCTACTGGGGCATCAGATAGCACACCAAAAGGAAATATTTACAGAGGTTATAATGATGTGAGAGAATGGAGGTGGAGGCTGCTGATACTGGATAGTTAAGGAAGGTCTTTTTAAGCAGAAGACCTTTGAGATCAGAGGGTGCCAGCTATGGGAATACCTGGAGGGAAGCTTGTCATTTTAAAAACTGTCAAAGAATGAAGTGGAAGTGAGGAGGGGAGTCATTTCTGACAGGGCCCTGAAAGTCAGCTTTCAGAATTTGGATTTTATTCTGAGTCCTTTGGGAAGCCTTTGAGGTGTCTTGTCCATCTCTGCGCTTAACATCTGAAGACACCATTATCTTTTACTTGGAGCCTGCACGCCTCCTCATTGGTCTCTTGCTGCCACCATGTACTCTCTCCAAGTAGTAGCCAGGATGACCTTAAAGATACTGTTTGTCAGCGTAATACTCCCTTGTCTCTTCCCAAAGCTGTTTAAGTAAAACCTAAACTCCTACATTGCCCTTCCACCCCCATTCCTGGAACAGTCGACTCTGGCCATACTGGGCCCTTGCTGGTTCTTGCGTATACCAGGCTTCTTTTTGCCTTAGCTTTTTGCAACTGCTCCTTACTCTGCCTAGATAGTTCCCTATGTGGCTTTTCAAGAGGCTGGCTCTTTATCTTTCTGGTTTTAGCTTAAATGTCTTCTTTGCTAATAGTTATTTTCTGGCTGCTCTAGTTGTATAGGTTGCTCTTCTATTATTCTCCCCCCCTCCTTTTTTTTGTTCCTAGCAGAGAGCGTCTATTATGATTTTGAGGATACTTTTTTGTTGTAAGTCTATTGTCTTTTTACCCCAAGGTGAGATCCACATGGGCAGAGACCCCTTCCCTAGTTGAGCAGAGCATCTGGTATATAACTCAGTAAACATTCATGGAATAAATGAAGAAGTGGATGCTTAAATGTCTGTTGATGTAGGCAGCAGCAACTGGGCTTTTCCTGTAGCAGCTGTTGAACATGTTTGTGGAGTAATAATGATTTCTGATATGCTTCTGTCCCCTCAGGGAAAGCAAACCGGTGGTTTGGGGTTGCACCTCCCAAGTCTGGAAAGATGAACATGAACATACTTCACCAGGAAGAGCTCATTGCTCAGAAGAAACGTGAAATTGAAGCCAAAATGGAGCAGAAAGCCAAGCAGAATCAGGTGGTCATCAGCCCTCAGCCCCCACATCCTGGCGAGTAAGTGCCCCTGTGTGGCTGGATTGGGGTCTTAGAGGGTCACTGGCAGAAGTTTTTGTGTTCAGCATCAGTTAGGATATACCTGCACCTGGCCACAGCCTGATGATGCAAGGAGTGACACAGATGCTCTTTCAGGAGGCTCAGGTGGCAAGAGAAAAATGAGAGGTATGTGGGAGCACAGAGGATGGCCTGTCTGTGTTCACCAGTTATTTACTGATGAGCAGCTGTGGGCTTGGGGCCAGGGATGCAGCACAGAGCAAAAACCCAGACTCCATCTCTATCTTTATGGGACTCACGGTCTACTAACAAAGGAAATACCAGTTCTACCCCCAGAGCTGCCAGTGGCTAACAAGAGGCAGTGTGGGCCACCGTAGGAGGAGGTGTTTGTGTTCTCAGAGCCAGCCTATTGAGAAAGTAGGGAAAGGCCTGTCTGGCAGAAGGCAGGAAGGGAAGAGAGCCCTTGTGTGTCAGGTGGCCCAAACTGCACCAAAGGAGTTGTTTCAGAGCCAAGCCGGGGGTTGATCAGAGAGGGTTTCCCTCTCCCTTTCCTGAGAAATGTTGAGGGCACCCAAGAGTTTTCAGCAGTGGTGATGTGATCAGGATGAGAAGATCCAAGAATTTCAGCCTGGAGATTGATCATTAGAGAGGCAGGCCCCTTCCTCTGGGCTTTGAAGAATGGAATATATTAAACCCTCTACAAAGCTGGCCTAGCTCCCAGCTTTTCTAAGCATTTGTGGCATTTTCATAAGGACAGAACTTAGACCTTATTCTTTTTTTTTTTTAAGTTTATTTATTTATTTTGAGAGAGCATGTGTGTGGGTGAGTGGGGAGGGGCAGAGAGAGAGAGAGAGAGAGAGAGAGAGAGAGAGAATCCCAAGCAGGCTCCACGCTGTCAGCACGGAGCCCGACTTGGGGCTCAATCTCGTGAACTGTGAGAGACCATGATCTGAGCCAAAACCAAGAGTTAAGTGCTTAACCAACTGAGCCACCCTTGCACCCCCAGACCTTATTCTTATGGGAACCCAGAGCCAGGGATCTCTGAGGCATTCATGAATGTGGGACTAGATATGGAGTGATCTGTAAGTCATTGGGCTTTTTTTTTTTTTTTTAATGTTTTATTTATTTCTAGGAGAGAGAGAGACAGCGTGAGCAGGGGAGGGTCAGAGAGAGAAGGGAGTCACAGACTGAAACAGGCTCCAGGCTCTGAGCTGGCAGTCAGCATAGAGCCCGACGCGGGGCCTGAACCCACAAACTGCGAGATCACGACCTAAGCGAAAGTCGGACGCTTAACCGACTAAGCCACCCAGGCGCCCCAGTCATTGGGCTTTTGGGCTCTTGCCCTAGTGTTATGGAAGAACTTATACCAAGATGGGAAAGACCTGTAGGAATGCTTTCAGAAGATCCTGGAAGCAGCTGGATCCTAACGCCAGGATCAGACAACTGAAGGGGAGCATCACGTGGTTGGGTGCATAATACAGGTAGCTTTGGAAATAAGGTTGATTTCTTCATTGTAAAAGCATAAAACAACTAGTTTTACAATTTCTCACTGAAGGGGCGTCGGGGGGGCTCAGTCGATTTAGCATCCGATACTTGATTTTGGCTCAGATTGTGATCTCACGTTTTGTGCTCCACACTGACAGTGCAGAGCCTGCTTGGGATCCTCTGTCTCCCTCTCTGCCTCTCTCCTGCGCACACTCGCACTGGCTCGCGCTCTCTTTCTCTCAGATAAATAAATAGTTAAAAAACAATGGAGTTTTTCACTGGAGAAATAAATATTCAAGTTGCCTGGAAGCATCCACTTTGCTATAGTCCTCTCCCATGTCTTTGCTTTGTTTCACAGAGTTGCAATTTCATTTGCTACTTCCCCCTCAACATTTTAAGAAAAGCTTTTCCTTGCATTACAACCCTTTAGAACCATCATAGTTCTTAAGGTTCATTCTTGAGATGTAATTAGTATGCCATAAAATCGATCTTTGAAACTGTACAATATTGTGATTTTTTAGTATATTCACAGCATCATGCAGTCATCACCATTCCCTAGTTCTGAAACATTTGTATCATCCCAAAAGGAAACACAGCCCCATTTGCAGTTACTCCTTATTTCCCCAGCTCTTAGCTTACTGTCTTTGTGGATTAAGCTATTCTTGTCATTTCATATAACATTTGGCCTTTGGTGTTGTCTTCTTTCGCTGGATGTAATGTTTCCAAGGTTTACCACTTTTTAGTATGCGTCAGGACTTCATTGCTTTTTTTTGGCCACATAGTATTCTCTTGTGGAGATGGATCATGTTTTGTTTATCTGTTCTTCAGGAACCAGCATTTTTAATGGCATAATATCCCTTATCATCTGTTAATGGGTGCTTTTCAAGTGGGATTCATTTGCTGTCTTGCTGATGCCCTGAGGTGTTTTCTTGTCTTTCATTGTCCCCACCTTCTTTCTGTCCCTCATGAGGGAGATACAGCATGAGGACAGGGGCCACCAGAGGCTCTGCTTGTTTAATGCCAAAGCTAGTTATCTGCAGATCCTTCTTTGTATTTAAAAAAAAAAAAAAAAAAAAAACTTATAAAGGGTAGATATTCTGGAAAATAAAGGATAGGAAAACAAGGCAAAACCAAAATCAGATCTAACCCTGCAACCCAGAGACAGTGCTGGTTGCATTTTGATGGATTTTTCTAATTTTAATTCAAAAAGCATGTGATTTTAAGTTCAAATTCATCTATTTTAAAATTCAAATATTTTTGATATAAATAGGGCCATACTATAGTTGCTTTATACCCTGCTTTTTTTTTTGTTTTTTATTTAATGTACTTTATTGCTTTATCTCTAAAATTTTAACTTTTCAGTGGTCCTTCGTCTGCAGCCCTATGGAAGTCTTGTAATTTATTTAACCAGTGCTTTTTGTGATGAAGTTGTTTCCATTTTTAGTTCATTATAACAGATTTCTAGAAGAATAAAACTTAATTTTAAAGGAAAAAGGCTAGATCTATGGGCTCTCTGAGTCTTTACCTGTTATTGGATGTGTCTGTATGCGATGGAGTGATGTGTGTCCTTGAAAGCAGTATATACAAGGAATTTCTGAGATTTGGGCAAGATGGTATGTTACAGTAGAAAATGGAAGAAGTAGGATATATACTATGATCGTAGCCTTATTTCCTTCTATTTCAAAGAAATATACCAAAAAGTTAGCAGAGATTGTTTTGAGGGGAAAAGACTCTTTTGGGTTTTTCCATTTGCTTTCTATTATTAAATGTTTCTGGTTGGTCCATAGTAAACATCTATTGCTTTTATGAGCAGGGAAAATGGATTTGAATTAAAAAAATAATTTTAATGTTTATTTTTTGAGGGAGAGAGAGACCGAGCATAAGTGGTAGAAGGGCAGAGAGAGGAAGACCCAGAATCTGAACCAGGCTTGAGGCTCTGAGCTGTCAGCACAGAGCCGGATGAGGGACTCAAACTCACGGACTGCGAGATCATGACCTGAGCTTAAGTTGGACGCTTAACCAACTGAGCCACCCAAACGCCCCAAGATTTGAATTAAACATTTGGGTCCCTGGTTTTGCCTGAGGTCTGTCTGACTTGTCAAAAGTAGATGTTTAAATATACTTTTTGCAAACAGAAAAAAAGAGTCTAAAAATAATAAGAATTTAAAATTCCCCTTTAGTCTTTCCACCAAGAGCTTGCTTTGGGTGTTGTGCTGTGCACCTGTGGTACCCACAGAGGTGCTGGCTGGCCCAGGCCCAGAACTGCGGTCACACATGGACACAGACACACAGGCCCTGCCTTGGAAATCTCTGTTGTCTGGTGAGGGAGACAGACATGGGAGCCAATAAACAGCCCAGCTAATTAGTTAACAAGTACAACAGGTGCCGTGCAGGAGGATCGGGTGCTTTTAAGCTGTTTTGTTAGAGGTACCGTTTGAACCTGGAGGGTCAATATTGCAGGTAGAGATAACATCAATACAGGTAGTATTGTCTTGGCCAGAACAAGATTATTCCATCTTACAATGAAGGCTGCTCTCTGCTCTCAGTAGTTCCCAGACATCTTTGGGGGTGGATTTTGGGTCCCACTGGGTGAGAATGTCGGTGGCGGGGCGAGGCAAGGAATGTGGGGCTGAGAAGGGCAAGGCAGGCCCCTGCCTTTCCTCCTGTGGCTCACCTTCTTTGTCTTTTGTCTTGGGTCTAGAATTGCGAATGCACACAACTCTTCCGTTTCCAACAAGTTCGCTAATGATGGCAGCTTCTTGCAGCAGTTTCTGAAGTTGCAGAAGGCACAGACTAGCACAGGTGAGTACAGCCACCCCCACCCTGTGTCTCCCCCTGCTGGGGCTCACTCTGCCAGCTCTCTCCCCTTGGGGGTGGGGTCCCTGGGCATCTCAGAAATGGCAGGTCCCACCCCAGAGTTCTTCCTCTCCTCCCACATTCATTGAGGACCCTCATTCTGCTCATCCCTACAGTAAATGCCCAGAGGGAGAGCATTCAAGGTTCTTGCCCCGTAGGAGCCAGGTTTCAATCTGGGGGAAGGGGCCTGACTAAACATGGCCCAGGTGTTGGAAATGTCATTGAAAAGATGTGCCCGCCAGTGGACTTGTGAGCTGGACCCTGGCATTCCAAAGGCTTTTCAGTCTCTCCCCTGTACTTGAAATATGGCCTGCCTTGTCTTCCCTGCTCCCAGAGGCTACTCTAAGCACATAGCCTTGAGATAGTGATGTGGTATTGAGAATACCTGTGTGGTATACATGACTGAACCCATTTAAGGTCTTTTTTTTTTTTTTAATAAACTTTTAAGATTGGGTGGGTGGGTATGGGAATCCATTCATTTTGCTTCCACCCAAGACAAGCCTCATATGTAAATTCCCTTTGCTCATTACAATTGCTACCTACCAACCTGGAGCGGCCTGCCTCTTTCTTTGGTCTTTCCTTGCCCTCTGAATTCAAGGACCAATTTAAAATTCTACCAGGGAAGCTCCCTGGAGGGTTACAAACCAACACCAGGGCTGTGGGACCACAGTGTGATTTAGAGCAGCAGCTCAGATGTGAGGGATGGGACCCTTATCCATAGGTGAGGGGGCCACCTGGCCCACAGGAGTCCCATGGGACATGTAAGGTATGAGAATCCCGTGCTATAGGGAGCCCACTCCTGTCTGTGGTTGTACAGTTAACTGATCAGCTTACTTTTAATGTAAGAATGTTGCTGACCAAATAGCTGGCCATCAGTCTTTGTCAGGTTTTGTAGGAGACAGCTGAGAAAGTTAACATAAAGCCAAATTCACCCACAGAGGGGGAGGAAAGAATGTATCAGTCCTTCACCATAGGCCCTCGGACCAGGAACTGTGAAAAGCCCTGAATAGGCTGTCTCCAGCTTGTCACTGACAGAGGGAACGGTTATAAGCCAGGTGTGGGGATTCAGGTCTTATCCAGAAGAGCTGGCGCGTCCCTGGGCTTTGGGTGCAGGTGTTAGGGAGTCTTCTGCCAGAGCTGCAGCCTGCAGAACCCAGCCTATCTTCTCCAGGCTGGGTGACCATGGCAAGGCATTCTTTTCTGAGCCTTAGTGTCCTCTTCTGTAAAATGAGGATGGCGTCCTCTCTGAGCTCCCCACCCCCTACCAGTTGCCATGCTGGAAGCCAGGGACTCAGCCTCACTTAATGAACTTACGGCATACATTGAGGTGGGAAGACAGGAAATTGTGCACCGCAGACTTTGAGCATGGGTATTTTTCCTTCCATCCCAAGATGCCCCGCCCACCACGCCCAGTGCCCCCACTCGAGTACTCCCCCGCACTGGCAAGAGGCCGCCTCTCATCAGCAGCCCACCAGGCCAGGTTAAGAACTATGTGCATGCCAAGCAGCTACCTGTGGCCAGCCGCCCAAGCGTCTTCCAGTCTCCTGATGAGGATGAGGAGGAAGACTACGAGCAGTGGCTGGAGATCAAAGGTAAGGGACGGGGGCTGCCACCTTCCTTTCAGCACTGCTGCTCCAGCTCTGTGGGTAGGACCCACAGCCAATGAAGAAAGTGGGGGTGGGAGGGCCTCCAGACTGAGCTGAGAGCCAGAGTGGGACCCTCCACAGTTGGAGAGAGTGAAAAAAAGGTGTGGGAAGGAATGAGAGGGAAGTGTGGAGGGGCTCTAGACTGTGGACTTTGTCTTGGGAGCCATGGGAACCATTCTCCACTCATGTGGACTGGTCTCCAACCAGGGTGGGGGCATTCTCCAAGGAGCACTTGCTTGTGTCTGTCCTTGTCCAGCATGAGAGGAGAAGCTTCCATGGCACCCCTGCTTGGGTGCACGCTTTCTGAGCCCTCTTTGAACCAGAGGTGCCTCTTCCCTCTGGGTTACTGTACATGTCAGCTCGGGCCAGAAGTACAGGCCCACATGTAGGAGGGCATGCCCTCCTGCCCAGGGGAAGGATGATCATTTTTCTTGGAAAGGCAGTCCAGGCCTGGCCTGTTGTGTAGGAGGGTGGAGGGTGGTGGCAGCAGAACTCCTGTATCTAACTCCATCCACATTCAGAATAAGGCCTCAGTGCCTCCTGACCCATGAGGAGGCCTGTACCACCTCTGCCCCAGCCTGGCTGGTGCAGTTGTATCACCCTGACAGGACATATTAAAGTAACCATATAGTTATGCCTTTAGACTTGTTACTGTGGATGAGGGTGCTGGCTTCCAGCCATGCATCTGAGCAGATCAGTGGTCAACCTTGTACCATAGAGTATCTGTCAGGATGGAGCCAGGGAGGGTGCTTTTCCTGAGGCATCCTGGCAGCTCTGACAGTGCCCTGCTGGGAAGTGCTGCTTCACAAGGGGCAGTGTCTCAAGGTTCCTGATACCTAGTACGGCCTGCTGTTGATGCAGCCCTAGAAAAGCGCCTGTGCCTGTAAATGGCAAGCAGGTCATTGCCAGGCACTCAGGAAGAGGGTAAGGCTAGAGGGAAAGGTGGGTACAGAATGTCCCTGCGACCTCTTAAGGATCCTCCTCAAGCCACAGGTCCCTGACCCCTAGCTCCCAGCTTCTGGCAGCTGAAGCAACATGGGGAATAAGATTGGCTACAGGTTCAGTGTCTAGCCTGGTTGCCGAGAGCAGTGAACATTCCTAGGCACTGGCAGTGAGAAATTTCTCCTGGGAGTTCTCATTAAAGGGATGTGAGCTGTAAATGAGCTGACAGATTTCTCAGGAACAGACCAGCAATAAGATACAAAAGCAAGTTCCATGTGGATCAAAGGTGGGAAGGCTAACACAAACATTAAGAAATATTTTTATACTGAAAAGGCCCGGAGGTAATGATTAAGCCTGTTAGTGAGCACCCCTGGTACCCAGATGGTGGTCTGGAAACACTTTCTCCCTCATGGAAACCAGGACTTCTTGGAGAAATGGCTGGCTCTAGGTCTGGTCAGGAAGTGTAGGAGATGATCCTGGAGCACCCTGTTCCAGCAGATAGCGAGGAGGCCGTCAGAGACTCCTAGGGTCAGGCCCAGAGGCCTAGAGAGCCAACCTGAAGAGGCTCTACCAGTCACAGAGGGGACAGTTGAGCTTCTCTGATGACATTAATTGCAATGGATTGAAACCCATCTGATACATTTAAGTCAGTGGACTGAAACTCACTCAATGTGTTTAAGTCAGAGTTTTTAACGATACTTTAAAAAGGAATTTGTTATCTTTGAATGGCGACAAGAAACCAATTAGTTAAACTGAACACTGGTAAATAAAAGAATTAAGCATTTCAGAAAAAAGGGAGAGACTGGCTATGTTTTCAGATGTCTCCCTCCCAGCTTGGGGATCGGCTTGGTCTCTGGGAGGCTCATGCCCTTCTCTTCCACCCAGTGTGTCTCACGAAGATTGTTTAGACCGACACCCCCCTCATCACAGTGCTTTGTGCTTGGACCAGGACACCCGACAACCTCCCGCATTTCACCCTCTTCTCCCCCACCCCTCTGTCGTTGTGGTCCATAGAGAGAGTGTGCCTGTTGACTGTGAGGTGTGTGAGTTGAACCCCAGTACTGACAGCCTCCTTAAAGTTTCACCCCCAGAGGGAGCCGAGACTCGGAAAGTGATAGAGAAATTGGCCCGCTTTGTGGCAGAAGGAGGCCCCGAGTTAGAAAAAGTAGCTATGGAGAACTACAAGGATAACCCGGCATTTTCGTAAGTATTTCTGGGAGGGGAAGGCCACTACTACTTAATGTTGTTGTCACACAGTAATGTGCGTTCTTGTAAAACCCTACTGGTTACTAAGGCTGGTCGGGGCTGGGTGCTTGCTCGTACGGGCCAGATGCTGTTCCGAGTTTCTGAGTGCTTTCTAACTCATGCCAGAGATTGCAGGGGCTCCAGTGTGGTGCAGAGACTTAGTCTTGGGTTCCATCAAGGTGTCTCTGCTCACCAGCTTGCTTTGCACAACATTTTTCATAAGCTGCTTAGGTCACCCCATCCCCACTGCTCATCTTCCTCTCTGTTTTGCAAAACTTCTCTCCAGGTTTTTGCATGATAAGAATAGCAGGGAATTCCTCTACTACAGAAAGAAGGTGGCGGAAATAAGAAAGGAAGCACAGAAGTTGCAGGCAGCCTTTCAGAAAGGTAAGTGGGTGGAGGGGGTGGGAAGGTCTGGGGAGGTGTGTGGACAAAGTTCACCCCATGTGGAATTGGGGTTCCTGGAGGCTGCCGTGCATGGAGTGGTGCCTATGGCCCAGATCTGTGCCCTCTCAGGCGGCCAGGGCATTGTCTTCCCCACCAATGGTCTGAGGTGGGGAAGAGTCTAAGGGCCAAGGTCAAGGTCATTGTTATGTTTTGGAGCTCAGCTCTGTGCTTTTAAAGGGGGTAGGAGGGAAGAGTGCTTGCTTGTTGGTTCTTGGTCATTTAAATAAGTGTTAATGAGCTCTTGCCTATCTGGCACTGAGGACCTAGAGACAAATGTAGTGCCTGACACTTGGGGAGGGCGGCAGTGAGCTCCTGGTGGAATGAGTATCAGGGGAGGGGGAGATGCTAGCTGGTCTCCAGCTGTCATGAAGTGAAAGCTCAGTCTGATTATGATGAGTGGCAGGGGCATCGATGTTTAGGCCAAACACAGGCCACAGAGGTCAGTATGTTTTTGTCACCTAAAGCCCTCTGCCTTGACCTACCCAGGAGAGAGGAGGGCCAGACCCACTCCCCTGTGTGATCTGGATGGGCAGCCCCTGGGAGAAAGACTGAGGTGGGGCTCCTACATCCCCTCTGGCCTGGATCCAGACCTTTGCTCACATTCAGTTCTGTGATCTATGGGGTGGGAAGGGGCAGGGTGCGGGGTGGGATGTTGTAATATTAACTCTGGTATTTGGTCCCAGTGTAGTAATCTGATTCCCATTTGCCTGTTTTTCTTTGCATTGTTCCTAAAATAAACCCCTCTTGTTGCCCATGGGGTTCTTAGCAGAAATTAGGCTGTTGGGTGTGGTGAGTTGAGCTCAGTACTGACAGCCTGCTTAAAGTTTCACCCCCAGAGGATGAAGAGGCCAAGAACCTTGCAGAAAAGTTGGCCAGGTTCATAGCGGACGGGGGTCCAGAAGTGGAAACCATCGCTCTCCAGAACAACCGTGAGAACCAGGCATTCAGGTAAGGGGGGTACTAAAGAGGGAGGTGACCCACACACACACCTTGATCACAGCATCTTCCCCCCCACCCCCCAATGGACTCAACATGCCAGAGTACCTGATCAGAAGGTGGCAGGGTCGGGTCCAGAAGCTCTGACCCCTGAACCCAGCTCTGCCACCCCATGGTCAACTACTTGTCAGGGCTCAAATCATCTTTGAGACGGGCATGCGGGGCTTTTGGGGTCTTCTGTTTTCCACATGCCTTATGGAGAAGTCTCTAGTGCTTGCCAGGCTCCATTGTAGCAGAGATGGCAGCCCTAGGCGAGGAGTAGGCTAGGCTCTTGGGCTCACAGAACCGTTGATGACTTTGTACTTTCATAGGATCAGACCTTTACAGTGAAGGAATGGCAGAAAAGTGGAAATGTGGTACCTTAGGCCCTGTGAAGTGGAAACCCTCAGCCTGTATGCAGGTTCCATGAAAGGCGTGGGACAAGCAGCCTGGCTTCCCTGTGGTCTCCAGCCACGCAGCCACATCCCCTCCCCTCAGGCTGGGTCTGTGTGTACCTGTTCATTCTTGGGGTGGGGTCTGCACCTCCTCCTTTCTAGGGGAGGTTCCTGGGGGGCAGGAGTCGGGGTTGGGCAGTCACTGCTGCCGGGTAGGGACTAGCAGGGGCTTATGAGGTGGATGTTGAATTCATTGTGGGGATGATGCACCCATGAGGATGCTTTTGGCCATAAATAACATAAGTTCCAACTCGAAGTGATGAGATGTGATGGCACATGTAACAAAAAAAGTCCAGAAGCAACAACAGTCTGGGCTAGTTGATTCAGTGGCTCTATAAGCCACTGGGGACTCAGGACAGTGGAAGCAGGAGTGAAGCAGCAGAGATGTGGGAACTGTGCCATAGTGGTTGGAGTGCAGAGAGAGCGTCTGTATGCAGTGCAGGTGGGCCTTGGAGCCAAGTAGGGCCAGGTCCCAGAGGGCTCAGGTGTTCACCGAGCACCTTTGGAAGGTCTGCATAGAGAGTGATGGGGTAAACTGTGCCTCCAGTTTCATTGGCCACAGTTTTGGAGGGTGCTTAGATATACCAGGTCAAAGCAGACAGGCAGAGGAGGAACATCAAGAAGTGGGGCTGCTAGAGCCTTGCGGGCTAGTGGAAGGGAGGGCCAAGGCTCTGACTCAGGACGACAGCAGGGAGTGGACTACCAGAGAGTTCAGGTATCCCTGCACCTGGTACTGGCAGCCAGGAGCCCTTGTGGGGGCCATGGGGCGTTTGGGTCTAGAGTTCGAGAGAGGGGTCTGCCTAGCCTAAAGACCCACCTGATACCTGACGTTATCGTGATACTGGCTACCACTCTGCACCACTCAGACCAGCATTGATTTAATAATAGTCTAAGGTCTCTGTACCTTGTTTTTGTTCTTAACCCCATTTACCGAAGGAGGTTTATTTAAGAAAGACACTTAGTTTACTATCACTCACTGTTAAGTAGAGCTGACTGTGAGAACCTATGGCAGGCAGAGTGAGCAAGGTTGTGCATTTCTGTCAAGGCTGCAAGCCCAGGCTGCTTTCCTTGGTCGGAGGGGTCCAGGGCCTGGCAGCACTGGCCAAACCTTTCCCCTCAGGTCAGATCTGACAGATGCTCTTGGCGCAGGCAGCTCTGTTCCTCTATGAGGCTTCATTGGTGGATGCCCAGCTTACTGGGTTTTACTGTGATGGAGGCCAGAGGGAAGAAGACGCCAGGGCAAGGGCAGAATCTAAAGTGCCTGGTGGGGAAGTAGCTGAAGGTGAGCAGTGTGATCTGTTTAATCTTCACATGGAGTCAAGTGTGAGACATCTTCTTTCACTTCCAAATCCAACAGGAGCAGCTCATGTATTTGCTTCTCCTGGCCCTTCCCTGTCCTCCTGATTACTCCTGTGGGCCAGACACACACCAGCATCTCTGTGTTGTGGGAAATAAATCTATAACAACTGCTCATATATAAAGAAGCTGAAAACACTCATTCCTTTGACTCCGCCATTTCTGTGATGCCATCCCCAGAAATAATATTAAGTACATCCTCATCCATAGTCTTAAAAAATGAATAACAAATTGAATGTCCAGCTTCCATGGGTTAAATTTTTAATAACTGCATCTCCCCAGTGGAATCGCGGCCATCAGAAGGCACGTGGGTGAAGGTTGTAGCATCGAGCACAGCATCCACCACAAGACATGTGCCACTCTAACCTGTCACCCAGGTGAGCCACGTTGTTCTTTTCAAAGCCCTGTTGCTGGCCTCTTCCAAGGGAGGAAATAGGCAAGGAGACCAGTGGGAGGATGTGCCTTCACCATCACTCCATGCCATTTTAACAGGAAAGCCTTATGCGTCAAGTTAAAAAATCTTTTAAATCAGAACATAGAAATTAGAGGGGCGACTGGGTGGCTCAGTTGGTTAAGCATCTGACTTCGGCTCAGGTCATGATCTCACAGTTTGTGGGTTCAAGCCCTGTATTGGGCTCTGTGTGGACATCTCAGAGCCTGGAGCTTACTTGCTTCACATTCTGTGTCTCCCTCTCTCTCTGCCCCTCTCCAACTTGTGGTCTGTAAACATTAAGAAAAAAAAAAAGAATATGGAGAATAGAATTACACCATCATTCAAATAAATCTACACACACACACACACACACACACACACACACACACACACACACAAAGACTGGAACATAGACACCAGCATGTTAAGTTTGTAACCTTGGGGCAGAATCACTCCTACCCAAGGGAATCTTTGCTTTATAATCCCCGGTACTCTTGACTGGAACCCAGGTCATATGGCAGCTGTTATCCCTACCACCACCACAGACAAACCCACAGGGAGCTCTTGGATGCTGCCTCTGGGAGCAACTTGGAGGAGACTCCATGAAAACCAGCAGCTGAGGCCAAGATGGGGCCTGTGACCCTGGAGAAAATCTACCCTGTCAGGAGCTTCCTGCTTGCCCCAGTAGGCAAATCCCACAGGTCAGCTTTTCTTAGAAGAACTGAATAGCTTTAAATCCATATCAGAGCCTTTCTGGTGCCAAGCATCTTTTTGAAATCCAGCCAACTGTTTCCTTCCCTCTGAAAATTTTTTTGCTTTTGTCTCAATTTTTTTAAGATGCCATTTTTTTTTAGAGTACCTTTAGGTTCACAGCAAAATTGAAGGGAAGTCATGAAGATTTCTCATCTGCTCCTGCCCCTGTATACACACAGACTCCCCTCTTATCAAAATTCCTCACCAGAGTAGTATATTTACTTATTTATTTTGAGAGAGAAAGAGAGCATGCGTGTGGGGAAGGGACTGAGAGAGAGGGAGAGAGAGAATCCCAAGCAGGCTCTGTGCTGTCTGTGCTGAGCCCGATGCAGGGCTCCATCTCACAGATTTCGAGACCATGACCTAAGCTGAAATCAAGAGTCAGACACTCCACCAACTCAATCACCCAGGTGCCCCTGGAGTAGTACATTTATTACAATTGACAAACTTGTATTGATACAATCACCCAAAGTCCATAGGCTCCATTAGGGTTCACTCTTGGTTTTGTACATTCTGTGAGTTTAGACAAACATACAATGACATGTATCCGTCAGTATGGTGTCATACAGGGTATTCTCATTGCCCTGACATCACCTATGTTCCACCCATCTCTCCTCTTCCTCCATAACTTCTGGCAACCACTGATCTTTTTACTGACTCCATAATTTGTCCTTCAAAATATTATACCATTGGAGTTCTATAGTATGTAGTCTTTCAGATAGCCTTCCTTGACTTAGTAACATGCATGTAAGATTTGGCCCTTGGTTTCTTTGTATGGCTTGACCGTTCATTTCTTTTTAGCACTGAGTAATATTCCACTGTCTGCATGGACCAGTTTGTTTATACATTCAGCTACTACAGGACATCTTGGTTGCGTCCAAGTTTTGGCAGTTGTGAAGAAAGCTGCTGTAAACATCTGTGTGCAGGTTTTTGGGTGGACATAAATTTTCAACTCTTGGGTAAATACCAAGAAACATGATTGCTGGAGTGTATGGTATATTTAGTTTTGTGAGAAACTGCCAAATTGTCTTCCATAGTGGCTGTATTTTTTGCATTTTTCCCAGCAATGAGTGAGAGTTCCTGTTGCTCCACATGCTTGCCAGCATTTGATGTTCTCAGCGTTTTGGATTTGGGCCATCCTAATAATGTGTAGTGGTATCTGAGCGTTTTAATTTGCATTTCCCTGATGACCAAGGATGTAAAACATCTTTTCACATGCTTATTTGCCCTCTGTATATCTTCTTTGGTGAGGTGTCTGTTAAAATTATTGGCCCGTTTTTTAATTGGGTTGTTTTCTTACTGTTGGGTTTTTTTTAAATGTTTGTTTATTTTTGAGAGAGAAAGAGAGCACACAAGCACAAGCAGGGGAGGGGCAAAGAGAGGGAGACTCAGAATCCAAAGCAGGCTCCAGGTTCTGAGCTTTCAGTGCAGAGCCCGATGCGGGACTCGAACTCACAAACTGTGAGATCATCATCTGAGCTGAAGTCGACTGCTTAACCAACTGAGACACCCAGGTGCCCCAGTTTTCTTATTGAGTGGCAAGAGTTCTTCATATATTTTTTCTCATAGTTTTTTTTATCAGATGTTTCTTGCAAATATTATCTTGTAGTCAGTGGTGTGTCTTTCTTGATACTGTCTTTTGCAGAGCAGTTGTTTTAAATTTTAATGAAGTCCAGCTTATATATTTCTTTCATGATTGTGACTTTAGTGTATCTAAAAAGTCATTGCCATCCATGAGGTCATCTAGGTTTTTGCCTGTGTTATCTTCTAGGAGTTTTATAGCCTTGCATTTTGCATTTAAGTCTGTGATTCATTTTTAGTTAATTTTTGTGAAGGGTACGAGGTCTTTGTTTTGGGCTTTTTTTTTTTTTTTTTGCATATAGATGTCCAATCCCTCAGTATCATTTGTTGAATGTCTTTGCCTCATTGGACTGTTTTTGCTCCTTTGTCAAAGATCAGTTGACCATGTTTATATGGGTTTATTTCTGGGGCCTTCTTCATCTGTTGATCTGTTTGTTATTTCACTGATACCACACTGCCTTGACATTGTAGCTTACGGTAAGCCTTGAGGTCTGGTCGTGTCAGTCTTCCAACTTCGTTCTTGTTACAATATTGTGTTGGATATTCTGGGTCTTTTGTCTCTATATAAGCTTTAGAATCATTTGTCAATACCTACAAAATAACTTATTGGGATTTTGACTCAGGTTGCTGCATCGAATCTATAAATCAAATTGGAAAGAACTAACATTTTGACAATATTGAGTCAAGGAATATGTCTTCATTTATTTAGATCTTTGAATTCATTCATCAGGGTTTTCTAGTTTTCATCATATAGAATTTGTACATATTTTGTAGACTTACACCTAAGTACTTCATTTTTTGTGTACTAATGTAAATGGTATTGTGCATTTAATTTCAAATCCACTTGTTCATTGCTGGCGTGTAGGAAAGCAGTTGACTTCTGTATGTTAACCTTGTATCCTGCAGCCTTGTTAAAAATACTTATTCTAGGAGTTAAAAAAATTTTTTTCTTAGAATGTTTTTTTTTTTTTTTAATGTTTATTTTTGAGAGAAAGTCCATGTATGCACACAAGTGGGATAGGGGCAAAGAGAGAGGGAGAGACAGAATCCCAAGCAGGCTCTACTCTGTCATTGCAGAGCCCTGTGTGGGGCTTGGTCCCATGAATCATGAGATCATGACCCAAGCCAAAATCTAGAGTCAGATACCCGACCAACGGAACCACTCAGATACCCAGAGAGAGAATCTTACACAGGCTCCATGCCCAGCGCAGAGTCCAGTGGGACTCAATCCCACGACCCTGGAATCATGTCCTGCACCAGAATCAAGTGTTGGATGATGAACTGAGTGAGCCACTCAGGCGCTCCAGTTCCAAGAGTTTTTTAATATGTTTTTTCTGCATAGATGATCATGTTATTTGTAAATCATTTTATTTCTTCTTTCTCAATTAGTATACCTGCTGTTTGCATTAGCTAAGACTTCTGGTACAGTGTTGAAAACTTTGGGGTGAGATATTCTAGCCTTGTTTCTAAGTGGGTAAACTTTTAGTTTCTCGCTATTAAGTATGATGTTAGCTGTAGGTTTTTTGTAGATACTCTTTATCAAGTTGAGAAAGTTCTCTTATGTCTCTAGTTTACTGAGTATTTTTATCATGAATGGGTATTGGGTTTGGTCAAAGGCTTTTTCTGCAGCTATTGATATCATCATGTTAAACCAGCTTTTCATGCTTGGAATAAATCCCACTGGGTTGTGATGTATAATTTTTTTTTAATTTCAAAAAATTTTAATTTAAGATATGGTTAACATGTAGTATATAGTTTTAGGTGTACAATATAGTGATTTGACAATTATACACATTACAAAATGGTCGCTATGAGAACTGTAGTTACCATGTGTTACCACACAAAGTTATTACAGTGTTATTGACTATGTTTTTTATGCTGTATTTTTCATCCCCTTGACTTACTTATAACTAGAAGTATGTATCTCTTAAACGTTTTCACTTATTTCATCTGTCCCCCATACCCCTGTAATTCTTATACATTTGTAGATTCAGTCTGCTAATACTTAGTTGAGGATTTTTTTATATATGTTCATTAGAGATACTGATTTGTAATTTTCATACGAAATCTTTGGTTTTGGTACTAGGGTAATTGGATGAGTTAGGAACTATTCTCTCTGCTTTTGTCCTGTGAAAGGGATTGTAGAGAATTGATATAGTTTCTTCCTTAAATGTTTGGTATATTCGCCAGTAAACTCTAGGTCTAGTGCTTTCTGTTTTTGAAAGATTCTTACTCAATTTCTTTTCTTTTTTTTTTTTTAAAGATTTTATTTTTAAGTAATCTCTACACCCAACATGGGCCTCAAACTCACAACCCCTAGATCAAGAGTCTCGTGCTCTACCAACTGAATAGCCAAGTGCCCCACTCAATTTTTTTTTTAATAGAAGTAGATCTGTTTACATTATGTATTTCTGGGGTGAAAAAGTATGGAGCACAAAGGAGAGGCTACCATCTCCTCGTCCTTTTATACCACCTTAGGTACCAGTGTTTGCAGGGCTGGGATCCTTCTGTCCCTTCCTGGCTCTCATGGAGACACATAAAAACAGTCTTTAGGGTTTCTTTCTGCTATTATTCTTTTGTATGAAAAGAATTTACAGCATCCTTGAGCCTGCCCACAGCTTTATAGCACAGTATTATGCTGTGACCAGAACCTCCAGGTTTATGAGTACAGGTCTAGCCCCTCTTGTTGAGACCTGTGTTAGTTGGGGGGTGGAGAGGAACCAAGGGGACCCTCAGCTTCCAGTGAGGAAGGCTTTTGCCTTTCAGTTGGATCCAGTGCAGTCCCTATCCATTCCAGGTTTTGTTTTGGCTCCATTTGCTATTGATGCCTCTCAAGGATACATCAGAAGCACAGATGTGCCAAGCTGTCAGGTTTGGGACAAATCTTGCCCTTTCTAGCACCAGGTGTCTCTTCCAACTCAGGATTTCTTGAAGGCACCAGTGTGCTTGTCTAGAGCAGCAGGAGAGGAAGCCATATAAGAGCCTGGGGAAGGTCTGAGAGAGCCCACCCCTTTTCTTTTGAAATAGGGGATCAGTTATGTTGTGAGGGGTGTCTGACAGTGCTGGCATAGGGAATTTGGCTAGTTGCTCATAGGAATGGCATGGTGACAAGCTGTGAGTATCTCAAGCTTGGGCCACCGGAACCAGCAGCCACTGAAATGTGGGAGTAGAGGAGGTCATGGTAGATACCTTGACCCTCGTATAACCCTGGCTAACCTGAGCATGTGTGCACAAGGCCCAAGCTGCTCCTGCCCAGAATCAGGCAGGGGGCTTGGGCCCAGCTGATGGTGTGCCCCCCATTCTCCTTTACAGCTTTCTATACGAACCCAACAGCCAAGGGTACAAATACTACCGCCAGAAGCTGGAGGAGTTCCGGAAAGCTAAGGCTGGCCCCACAGGCACTCTTGTGGCACCCGACCTCAGCCTGAAACGCAAATCCCCTCCTGAGACCCCATCAGGGTCCTTACCCCCAGCCGCTGCCTGCCCTGCCTCATCCGCCCCCTTGCCTGCAGTCACCCCAGCTCCAGCCATCCCTGGGAAGCCGGCCACCACAGCCACTGTGAAAAAGAAGCGAAAGAGCCGGTGGGGGCCCGAAGAGGACAAAGTGGAACTCCCACCCGCTGAGCTGGTACAGAGGGATGTAGATGCCTCTCCCTCACCTCTGTCAGGTGGGCTCACCCCCTTCCCCCACCTCTGTCAGGAGAGTCTGACTTCTTTCACTGAGCATGATGTCTCCACATTGCTGTGTCGTAGCCTGTTTCAGAGTTTGATTCCTTCTTATGGCTGAGTAATATTCCATTTTATGGATGGACTGCACTTTATCCATTCATCGGTTGAAGAACATGGGTTGTTTCTACCTTTTGGCAACTGCGAATGGTGCTGCTGTGAACATTGGTCTGCAGATACTATTTGAATCCCTGATTTGATTCTCTTGGGTCCATACCCAGGAGGGGAACCATTGGATCATATCGTAATTCTGTTTAACTCTTTGAGGATCCACCAAACTATTTTCTACAGCAAGTACAGTATTTTCTGTTCTACCAATAGTGCACAGCCTTCCCATTTCTCCACATCTTTGCCTTTTTATAATAGCCATCCTAGTAAGTATAAAGTAGAATCACATTTTACTTTTGAATCACATTTCCCTAATGTCTGATGGTATTGAACATCTTTTCACATACTAATTGGTCATTTGTATAGTGTATTTGGAGAAATGGCTATTTTAGTCCTTTGCCCACTTTTAAATTGGCTTGTCTTTTTGTTCTTGAGTTGTACAGGTTCTTTATATATTCTGTATATTAACCCCCTATTCAAATACATGGTTTGCAAATGCATCCTCTCATTCTGTGGATTGTCTTTTTTTTTTTTTTTTTAATGTTTTTATTTATTTCTAGGAGAGAGAGAGAGAGAGACAGCGTGAGCAGGGAAGGGTCAGAGAGAGAGGGAGTCACAGACTGAAACAGGCTCCAGGCTCTGAGCTGGCAGTCAGCACAGAGCCCGACGCGGGGCTCGAACCCACGAACCGCAAGATCATGACCTAAGCGAAAGTCGGACGCTTAACTGACTAAGCCACCCAGGCGCCCCTGTGGATTGTCTTTTTACCCCCTTGATAGTGTCCTTTGATGCACAGGAGTTTTAAATTTTGACAAAGTTGAGTTTATTTTTTCTTTTGTTGCCTGTGCTTTTGGTTTAATTTATGAAGCCAAAGCTAAATTCAAGGTCATGAAGATTTGCCCATATGTTCCAAGTTTTTATGTTTTGGAACTTTGATCTATTTTGAGGTAATTGTTATATATGATATAAGCTAAGGATCCAACTTTATTCTTTTGCATGTGGAGATCCAGTGTTCCCAGCACCATTTGTTGAAGAGGTTTTTCTTTCCCCATTGAATGGTCTTGACACGCTTGTCAAAACTCAATTGCCCATAGATGTAAGATTTTATTTCTGGGCTCAGTATTCTATTATACTGGTTTGTATGTCTGTCCTGAGGTCAGTACTGTTTTGATTATTGTAGCTTTGTAGTAAGTTTTGAAATTGGGAGTGTGAATCTTCCAACTTTGTTCTTTTTCAAGCTTGGCTGTTGAAGGTCTTGAATTTTCAGTGGGCTTTTCCATTTCTGTAAAAACAGTTGGGTTTTGATAGAGATGGTACTGAGTCTGTAGGTTGCTTTGGATAGTATGGACACTTTAACAATATTTAAGTCTTCCTTACAACAAATACCCCACCACCACCACCACCAACAACAACAACCAGTCTTAAAGTCTGTGCACACAAGATATCTTTCCATTTACTTACATCTTCATTAATATTTCACCACGTTTTATAGTTTTTGTTGTATGTATCTCATACCTCCTTAGTTAACTTTATTCCTAAGTGATTTATTTTTTTAATGCTTTTTAAACAGTTACTTTTAAAATGTCCATTTTAGGATTATTTGTTGCTAATGTGTAGAAATACAACTGATTTTTTTGCATGTTGGTGGTGGATCCTTCAACTTTCCTCTTATTTCTTTTTCTTGCCTAATTGCTGTAGTTAGCACTTTCAGTACTATTTAGAGGTGGGGATAATGGACATCCTTGCCTTGTTTGGATCTTAGAGGGAATGTCTTCAGTCTTTCACTGTTGAATCTAATATTAGCTATGTTTGTTTGTTTAAGTTTATTTCTTTTTTTTTTTAATGTTTTGTTTATTTCTAGGAGAGAGAGAGGGAGACAGCGTGAGCAGGGGAGGGTCAGAGAGAGAGGGAGTCACAGACTGAAACAGGTTTCAGGCTCTGAGCTGGCAGTCAGCACAGAGCCCGACGCGGGGCCCGAACCCACGAACTGCGAGATCATGACTTAAGTGAAAGTCGGACGCTTAACCGACTAAGCCACCCAGGCGCCCCTGTTTAAGTTTATTTCTTTATTTTGAGGTAGAGAATGAGCTGGGGGAGAGGCAGAGAGAGAGGGAGAGCGAATCCCAAACAGGCTCTGAGCTGTAAGTGCAGAGCCCGACACAGGGCTCAAACACATAAAACCATGAGATCATTACCTAAGCTGAAACCAAGAGTTGGATGCGCAACCAACTGAACCACCCAGGTGCCCCTAGCTGTGTGTTCTTTTTTTTTTTTTTTTAATTTTTTAATGTTTATTTACTTTTGAGACAGAGCATGAGTGGGGAAAGGGCAGAGAGAGGGAGAGACACAGAATCTGAAGCAGGCTCCAGGCTCTGAGCTGACAGCAGAGTGCGACGGCGGGGCTCAAACCCACAGACAGAGATCATGACCTGAGCTGAAGTCAGCCGCTCAACCCACTGAGCCACTCAGGCGCCCCTAGCTATGTGTTTTTTATATGTGACCTTTATCATGTTGAGGAAGTTCCTTTTTGTTCCTGGTTTATTGAATGTTTTTATCAGGGAGGCGTGTTGGATTTTGTCACATGCTTTTTCTGTATCAATTGAAATGATTGGATTTTTTTTCCTTTAGTCTATTAATGTGGTGTTTTACACTGGCTAATTTTCTTATATTGAACCATGCGATATTGTGATTTGTAACAAATACCTATTTGGCCATCCAGATGACCAAAATAGTATTTCTCATATGTATTTGGCCTTTGTTCACAATTCCTGGCTCACAGTTCTCCCAAAACTGTTGGACTTTCCTGAGTGATAAGAGCAATGGGAGCATCTTTTGTTGTTGTATTTGGTCTCTGTCCTCAGTTCATGAAAATGCTTCAGAGCCACAAAGGTGAAATGGGTGTCTTCTTATTAATAAGCACCTTTCTATCATAACTGGATTTTATGTTACTGAGGTGACTTTTGGAAAGCACCTAAGGATGGGGGCTGGTTGCCAGGGGAACCAACCATAAATAGAAGGTTGGAACATTCAGTCCCACCCCCTGATTTCCAGGAGAGGTGAGGGGCTGAGGTTGAATTGATCAGTGGCTAGTGATTTCATCAGTCGTGCCTATGCACTGAAGCCTCCATAAAAACCCAAAAGACCGGGTTCAGAGAGCTTCCAGGTCGATGAACACATGGGGGTTCAGGGACAGTGGCATGCTCAGCGAGAACATGGAAGCTCTGGGAGCTTTCCCCAAACCTTGCCTAGGGTGTTTTTTCCACCTGGCTTTCCTAACTTCTATCCTTTTATGACATATAAGTAAAGCAATCATCTTGTAAGTAAAATGTTCCTCTGAGTTCTATGAGCCACTCTAGCAAATTAATTGAATCTAAAGACGGGATTGTTGGAACCGGTGATCCAGCCAGTCAGAAGCATAGGTGATGACTTGGGCATGCAGTTAGCGTCTAAAGTTGGTTGGGGAGGGAGGAGTAGTCTTCTAAGACTGACCCCTTAACCCATGAAATCTGATGCTACCTCTTGGTAGATAGTGATAGAATTGAGTTAAACTAAGGACACCCAGTGGATGTCTGAGAATTGCTTATTGGTGTGGGGAACACCTCCCACCCCCCCACCATACACACACACACACACACATTTGGAATTGGTATCAGAACTCTAAACCACCCTTGCATTTCTGTGATAAATCCCACTTGGTCATGGTGAATAATCCTTTTACCATGCTGTTGTATTCAGCTTGCTGGTATTTTGTTGTGGGTGTCTACATCTGTATTCATAAGGAATATTGGTCTGTAGTTTTCTTGGGTCTTTGTCTGCTTTGGGTATCAGGGTAATACTAGTGTTATGGAATGAGTTAGGAAATATTCCCTTCAATTTTTTGGAAGACTTTGAGAAGAATTTGCATGAATTATTCTTTTAAATGTTTGGTAGAATTCACCAGTAACACCATCTGGTTCTGAGCTTTTCTTTGTTGGGAGGTGTCTTGGGTGTGTCTGTGTGTGTGTGTTTGAAAGATTTATTTATTTTTGAGAGAGAGAGAGAGGGAGACACGCGGGGCTTGAACTCACAAACTATGAGATCATGACCTGAGCAGAAGTTGGATGCTTAATCAACTGAGCCACCCAGGTGCCCCTCATCTCTTATTTTCTAATCTTTCTTGGTGATTTTCCTCTTTGAGCTATTGATCGTTTAAGAGTGTGTTGTTCACTTTCCACATATTTGTGAGTTTACCAGTTTTCCTCCTGTTACTGATTTCTAGCTTGATTCCATTGTGACCAGAAAAGGTAATTGGTCTTTTGATTTCAGTCTTAAAATTTATTAAAAACTCATTTTGTAGTCTAAATGTGATCTCTCCTAGAGAAAGTTTTGTGAACACACAAGAAGACTATATTCTGCCATTTCTGGGTTGCACGTTCTGTATAGGTCTGTTAGGCCTCACTGGTGTAGTGTTTAGTCTTCTATATCCTTATTGATATGAAAAATGGGGTATTGCCATCTCTAGTTCCTATTGTAGAACTGTCCATTTCTCCCTTCGATTTTGTCAGTTTTTGCTTCAGATGTCTTGAGGCTCTGTTGTTAGGGTATGTGTGTGTGTGTGGTCTTTATTTTTCTTTCTTTTTTTGAGAGAGCGCGCACACACGGAAGTGGGGGAGGAGGACAGAATCTTTTTATTTTTTTTTTTTTAATTTATTTTCGGGAGAGCACGGCAGAGAGTGGCCTAACAGGATGATGGCAGTGAGCCCAATGTGGGGCTCGAGCCCACGAACCTCGAGATCATGACCTGAGCCAAAGTCAGACATCAGCTGAGCCACCCAAGTGCCAAGAGAAAGAGAGAGAAGATGGGTGGGTGGATGGATGGATGGATGAATCTTAAGCAGGCTCCATGCTCAGCGAGATCCCATGACCCTGGGATCATGACCTGAGCCAAAATCAAGAGTTAGCTGCTCAACAGACTGAGCCACCCAGGTGCCTCAAGTTTTATCTTCTTTCTGTTTCACATTTGTTATCAATATAGAACATCCTTTTTTGTCTCTTGTAACCTTTTTGGGCCAGAAGTCTGTTTTGTCTGATGCTAGTATGGCCACCCCAGCTCTCTCAGTTGCTGTTTGCATGAATTATATTTTTCTATCCTTTCACTTTCTACTTATTTGTGACTTTGTGCCTAAGGCAAGTCTCTTGTACACAGCATGTAGATCAATCCTGCTATCTCCCTTAAGCTTTAAAGTACTTGGATTCACTCTTGTTATAGAGAACTCAGGAAGTGCATGATGATAAGCACCATAATTGCCACAGTCAGTTTTGCACAATCAACTCCAACATCTGCCTCCTTGACAGTTTCAGAGATGGCCAATGTGTGATCTCGTTTCTCATTTTCTACCACAAAGCCGCCAGCAGAATGGGGAGTCTGTTGTCATTACATTCTGCAGGTGATAATCTGTGACTGAGAGAGGCTATCTCACAGCATCTGTCTCACTGCCCTCCACATGGCCTGTTCTGCATGTGGAACCCTCTCAACCTCCCTCACCCCTGGACATACAGATACAGAGAGGAGTCATACGTGCCCTGGTGCTGACACCTACATTTATTTTGCAAGGATGGGCCAAGAGGGAAGACAGCTCATCCAAGTCATAAGGCTGCCCTGTTGGCCTTGCCCATCCTGTCTGGGGGTCGTCTGTTCAGTGCCTCCCTTGTCCAAGGAGAAAAGCTAGTGAAGAGTCTAGTACTAAGTGTGGTTCTAGGTAGCATCCCAGGGTTGAGGGTGCTTAGGGTCAGATTGCTGTCAAGTGCCAAATTCTGGTGCCCCCTATAATGAAGGGTGCTTCACCGTGAATCCTGTTCTGATATGTGTATCCCACAGTTCTGAAACCATGTCTCTGAGGTCTCGCCCAGCTCCCAGCTGGTGAGGAGGCCTCCCCTCTGGTCTAGTGTACAGGCATAGGCTCCAAAGTCTCACATCCCGGTTTAGGTCCCACTGACCCATATTGTCCCTGGGAGGGTGTGAACAGCCCCCAACTGCTTGCTTGCTGGTAAAGTGGCCAGAGGAGAGGGATTGTGGGCACTCTCCAGGTATACAGCAGGCTGCTCAGACCTTGACTCCCTTGCCTTTTCCACAGGGCTCCCACACAGACCTTCCAGGAGGCATTAGGGTATAAACACAGGGTCAAGAAGCACTTGTGGAAGGTTCTTGCAGGTGAAGCCCCAGCCCTGGTGAGCTGGGAGGACCTGGCTCTTTGCACATACCAGAAGGGCCTCTGTATCCTCCTCTGCCCAGCTTCTCCTCCCACAGGAAGCTACCTCCTGAGGGGTGGTTTCCGCCACCCAGATGGGGCTGTCACAGCATCTTCATGTGGACTAGTGTTGCTGGCTCCAGCTAAGCTCCGAAGCTGATGCCAAATTAAATGTCAGTTGCTTTGAGGATGGTCGGCTGCCTCCCCGGAAGGAGCTAACAGAGCTATACACAGCTGAGTCTTATGCCAGACTCTGAACCCTTGTGTGTCTACACTGGGTGTCTGTTCCTTGCAGGGCTTATTTCCAAGAGTAGGTGTGTGAATGCACACACACATGGGCACATGCTTATCTCTGCTCTCCTCTCTTTGCCTTTGCAAGGTCCCCATCATGTCACCCATTAGACATGTGACCTTGAGTGAGGCCCTGGATCTCTAAGTTCTGATGTCATCATCTACAATATAGGGGTATAGAGCCTGCCTGAAGACGTCTTGTGAGGATGACACTAGATGCACATGATAGAGCACGCTGAGGCCCTTGTGATCATTATGTGACACAGGGTACCAACGGTTGCAATGTGAAGGCCTTGTGCCATGTGCACCAAGTGCCTCAGATGTCATCACCGCATGGACGCTGTACCGCATGCAGGAGCAAGTCTGGACCTGTCCATCCATTGTTGACCAACCTGTGTCTTATTTCCAGTTCAGGACCTCAAGGGGCTTGGCTATGAGAAAGGGAAGCCCGTAGGTCTGGTGGGTGTCACAGAGCTGTCAGATGCCCAGAAGAAGCAGCTGAAGGAGCAACAGGAGGTAAGTGTGTGTGGCGCAGAGCAGACAGGCTCCAAAGGGGCTAATGGTGTTTTGTTCCCCACCTCACTTCACAGGACAGCGGTCATGTTCTGTTCTCTCTGAGCCTGCCTGTGCTGGGTGGATCCCACCATCAGTGGAGAGGTTCTTGGATAGGCACGCCCCTGTCAGTGGCATTTCACCCAGAAGGGCCCTCCCCAACCTGCAGTTGGACCCAGAGCTCAGGCCTCACACTGCCTGGGCATCCCCTGAGACGGCTACTCCCCAACACGCTCATGGGCTGTTCCTGACTAGGTAGTCTCCTTTTTAAGCCCTCCTCCCAGTGCCCTTCAACATCCAGTACAGGACAGGCCTGGCCAGCACTGGGCACCCTGAACAATGTGACAAATGCTCAGTTGGTATTGCCTGTGTTGGGATGAGGGCTGGCTTGGCAGGGAGCTCTATGGCCAGGGGGTTGGCCTCTGCTGCTTTTCTGGGGAACTACAGGGACAGCTTTGGTCCTTGGGGACAGCTCACCCTTGTCACCTCTTGCAGACTGACAGCCCATCATATATCCCTCAACCCTTCCATGGTCAGGGGTTTGCAGTGCCCTCATTTGGTCCACAGCAAGGGTGCCCAGGATGTGCTGGGTTCCAGACCAGATGCCAGACTCGGTGAGGCAGAGAGGGGTTCTCCCTGCTGAAAACAGGGATCCAAGGAACCCAGGACATGACCTGGTATAGGACTTTGTGTCTTAAATGCTTGCTCCAAGCCTTGCTCACGTGCCTGCCCAGGGAAGGCAGAAAGTGGGAAGAGTTGAGGGGCCCTCACATGCATAAGGAAGGTACATGGCCTTGCTCACTGGCATGTGCTGCCCGCAGATGCAGCAGATGTATGACATGATCATGCAGCACAAGCGTGCGATGCAGGACATGCAGCTGTTGTGGGAGAAGGCGCTGCAGCAGCACCAGCATGGCTACGACAGTGACGAGGAGGTAGACAGCGAGCTGGGCACCTGGGAACACCAGCTGCGGCGCATGGAGATGGACAAGACTCGGGGTGAGCCAAAGCCCACGTTGCAGGTGGGGGACAGGGTACCTAGGTGAGGCCTTGCCTAGGTGAGGCCTTGCTCAGGAAGCTGCATTCACCTGACCAAACTATAAGGCTGGGCAAGAGTTGGCTTCTCTGTGCCTCAGGTTCCTGAGAGGAAAAAGAAATGGTCACTGCTGTTTGAACATGGCACTCAGCAGGGCTGCCTGGTGCAGCAAGGGTTTGGGTTAGGGTCCCATCTGCCTCATTCCCCCACAGCCCCAGACTCCCCTCCCCCTGCAAGACTCATACCTGTACTATGGGACCACCTAGCCCACTCCCATCACCTTCCTTTCTCCTCTCACCTTTCCTTCTACATGCAGAATGGGCTGAGCAGTTGACAAAGATGGGCCGTGGCAAGCACTTTATTGGAGACTTCCTGCCACCAGATGAGCTGGAGAAATTCATGGAAACCTTCAAGGCCCTGAAGGTGAGTTGGGAGTGTCCCCAGGTACCAGCCCCTGGTGTAGGCCTGTCCAGCAGGCAGCCTTTCAAGTGTCCCAGCCCCTCCTATTAGCATCAGGAGGCAGGTGCCTGAGGCAGCTTCCAGCCCCCCCCTCATTCACAGGAGGAGCTGGGCCCTCTTGCCTCAGGAGGCATCTGTTTATGATAGACACCGTCTGTGAAGGGAATTAGCAAACAACAGCTCAGCTGCCGCTTTAGAAACATTTCCCAGGGCTTCAGGGAAATTCTGCTTTCAGCGGAGCCAATTAGGTGCAGTTTACAGGCAAAGTGTTTCTCAGGCAGAAGCCCCCATGGACTGGGTTCTCCAGAACAAGAACTTCACATTCCTCCCATGCTCTCATGCTTGTGAGGAGAGACAGCTAACAGGGCACGCCCCATGCCATCTTTTGGGGGATTTTTAAAAGCTGCTTTTGTACCACATAACCTCATCAACAAGGCGGTCACCTAATTGACCACATGTTTTAGCATTCTGTGTAATGAATTGCCCTTGGAACATAGGGCTTTTCTTTGCTGATGAACCATTAATCTTCCCCATGGTGTGGGTGAGGTCTGTGTGACGCCTCATCTTGCCCTCTTTGACTTGGCCACCAGGCAGCTTGGTACAAAGTCTGGCCCTGGGGACCCTGAGAAAGAGGATCTTGGTCTGTTCTCAAGGAACCTGATCTGGTGCAGAGGAGGCAGATGGTCAGGTGGTCCCAACAGCCGGTGAGGTTGTTGTTGGTGGGCAGTGTGGTGGGTGGGGGCTATTCAGGCCAGGGCTGAGAGCTGAGACAGTTGTAGCCCTGGTAGATGACAGCCACCTCCTTGCCCTGCAGGAGGGCCGAGAGCCCGACTACTCTGAGTACAAGGAGTTCAAGCTGACGGTGGAGAACATCGGCTATCAGATGCTGATGAAAATGGGCTGGAAGGAGGGCGACGGGCTGGGCTCAGAGGGCCAGGGCATCAAGAACCCGGTCAACAAGTGAGTGTACACACCCCCTACCACCCTTCTGCTGGCACCAGCCTGGCCCCTTGCTTACTCAGCCCTGTCATTCCCCTGCAGAGGCACCACCACAGTAGATGGAGCCGGCTTTGGCATCGACCGGCCAGCTGAGCTCTCCAAGGAGGATGATGAGTATGAGGCCTTCCGCAAGAGGATGATGCTGGCCTACCGCTTCCGACCCAACCCCCTGGTGCGTGTGTCCCCAGCCTCCCACACGGCTTCTGGCTGGGCTCTCCAGAGTCTGCAGGGGGGGTGGCGGTGTTGATAACAGAGCTTCCCCTCCTTCCCCAGTCTAGCTAGGCCATGTCTCAGCAGCAACGCCACACCTTTCCACCTGCCCTCCCCCTAGACAGATGTGAGCTCAGCTGTCCCTAGAAGGTTCTGGATAAGAGGAACTGCTGTCTTTAGCATTGACTCCCTCCCCTTCTCCCCTTTTGATCTTATTTGCCTTCCACAGAACAACCCCAGGCGGCCTTACTACTGAGTATTCCGGAAAAACACACACGTATTTTCCAAACGACCGACCATCCCTGGACTGTGGAATGTTCTGGCCTGCATTTTTCCCTGCCCTTCCTGTTGTCTCGATTGTTGTGCCGTGTATTAAAGTTCCAGTGCTTGCCCACCATGGCAGCCTGGTTTTGCCATCACCAGAAACCACTCCTGTTTCCTTAGCAGAGCTGGGCTGGGCAGATGGGGCTGGGATCCTGCCATGAAGGCCTAGTGCCTGAGGAACCTGAGAAAACCACCTAGACCATCTTGTCTGCCTATGGCCTCCCCCCACCCCACACACACACACCCCATCATCCTGGGTTCAAGTTGAGGGGAGCATCCATGGACCCCCTGAGAGGGTCTGGGGGCTGGCCAGGCAAGACCTTGCTGCACCTGGACCAGAGACATCAGGGACATCCCAGTGTAGCGCTGTGCTGCAGGAGGAGGTTGGAAGCAGTCCCTAGACAGGGCCCAGACCTCAGAAGTGGGAGGCATGTTGACCCATGGTGACCTATGGCAGTCACCTCGCCAGCAGGTGGCGCTGACAACCCACCTCCACCCCCACCCCCACCCCCCTGCAACACAGACACACACAGCAAGCCTAGCCTGCAGCCCAGGCTGCCCCAGCTGCCCTGGGTCCTGCCGTTGGGGCGTCAGGCCCTGGGGTTCTTGCCTTCTGGAGACAGCTTTGTGGACAGGTGCAACCTATATCTTCAGAGCCTGCACATCACATTTGTGCTAAGACCACCTCGGGGCTCTTCCTCAGTTGCAGCTGCTGAGTGAGCAGTTTGCGTGGGGCCCCAAGAATCCGAGAGCGCTGCTTGATGTATTATGGCTTGGAGATCTGAGGGGCCGCCACAACTCCCCCATCTGCCCACACAGGCACCTAGTGGGTCCTGCTCAACACCTGTGGGCTCATGGGCTCTGAAAACTGTAGCTGGAGTTGGGCTGCTGGGCCACCCTGCATTCTCGCTGTCATTCAGTAAACACAGCACTGACTGGTTGGATAGGAACTGCCCCTTGGCGTGGCAGTGAACCTGAGACTGATACATATTGCAAAGAGGAAGTAGGTGCTGTCATGGAGGCAGCTTGGGGAGTGTCTCAATAGGCAGGGGTGAGGGGTGTCCAGGTATTAGGAGTCTCAACAGCAGAGCCCAGGCTGGAATGATGTATGCCACCCTGTCTCCCCTCCATGGACACAGCCCAGAGCAGGGCAAAGGGGTGACATTCCCATGTATGGAGGCTATCCAGTGGTCCCTCGGCTTGAGCACAAGAGTAGTCCTGGGCAGCCAGAGTTTCCAGGGATGAGGACCCCAGGCCTTGGCCCCAGGCACCTTGCCATCCAAGTCAATGTCACCCGTCAATTGAATTCTCAGTGACTGGGAGGCTTGCCAGATTCAGCCAATGGATTTTATTCCCAAGCAAGTGGAGAGTTGGAAGGGATGGCTTCCGAATTCAGTGTGCTTGTGCAGGTGGCTCATTCCAGACACAGATGGGGCCAGGTTGCTGGACAGAGCTAAGCCAGACACCCCTGGCCCCGCAGGGTATCAGCCCGGCCAGGTCCCTGGGCAGAGAGGGCTACCTGGAGGAAGGGACATTGGGATCTGCTTTAAGGAGTGAGGAAATCCATCTTGCAGACAGGAAAGAGGTCTGGGGAGTGTTGGCACTGCTAGAGTTGGGAAAAGTCCAGAAAAGAGACTGGAGCCTTAGGTCAACCCAGAGGAACCTGAACTTAACGGGAAATAGACAACTAGGGAGGGAGGCTGGCAGGTTGGTGGCAGGCTCAGAGATGGGACCCAGTTGGCACAAGGCCAAGGGGCTGCATGGGAAAAAGATGTTAGAATATTCCCTAACCTCAGACTGTGGGCTCCCCCAAAGGCAGTTATTGCTGTTTCGAAAGCCACAAGTACCACATGGGCAAGAGTCCAAAGCTGGTTGGAGGGAGTGACAGACACTCTCCCCACCCTACAGTCCCCGCCCCCCTGCCCGCCCCCATCCATACCCTTTACATTTTCCCCAGCCACCTGTAGGCTGTTCAGAGCCTTACCTCAGCTCTTCCCTCTGTGTATCCCACCACACCCCAGCCTCAGGCCTGATCTATTCTTGACAAAAACTATTCCAAACTCCTCACCAAAATGCAGCAATCCCCACCTAACGGAAAGCCCACCTTTCGGACTCCCTCCCTTTGACCCCACCCACTGCATAGAGTCGCAGCCTCAGCTGCCCACAAGGTGCCCACGCTGCGTGGAAGGAACACAGCATACAGTCACAGAGTCCTTCAAGGGACCCTCCATCCTTTTTTTTTTAATTTTATTTATTTATTTTTTTTACAAATAGTTTATTGTCAAATTAGTTTCCACATAACACCCAGTGCTCATCCCCACAAGTGCCCTCCTCCATGCCCATCCCCCCTCCCCCCCGCATCCATCAGTCCTCAGTTTTTGTCAGCATTCAAGAGTCTCTCATGGTTTGCCTCTCTCCCTTTCCCCCACCATTTCCGCCCTTCTTCTCCCCCTTGTTCCTCCGTCAAGTTCCTCCTAATCCTCCTATACGTGCAATCATATGGTATTTGTCCTTCTCTGCCTGACTTATTTCACTCAGCATAACACCCTCAAGGTCCATCCATGTTGCTACACATGGCCAGATTTCATTCTTTCTCATTGCCATGCAGTATTCCATGGTATAGATAAACCACGTCTTCTTGATCCATTCGTCTGTTGATGGACACTTAGGCTCTTTCCATGTTTTAGCTATTGTGGAGAGTGCTGCTATGAACATTGGGGGACCCTCCATCCTTGATCTTGGCTGCCTGCCTTGAGATAGTCTCCAGAGCCAGCCAAAGCTTCACACCCGGACACGTGCTTAAATGTGTGTGGTCACTGCGTGAACACTCAAATCCAAGGGCGTTGAAGGGAACTGTCCAAACAACTGAGGTTCCTCCATTAGCGCATGTGGGCAGTGCCCACTTGATCCTAGGGGGAAGAAGGTCTAGGGAATGTGGAAATAAAAAGAGCCCCCTTCGGGGTGGAGGTTGGTACTTGGGACGGAGAATGCAGAAGTGCAGAAGAAGGAGGCCTGGAGAAAGAATTCCCTTAGAATGAAGTTGCTGGCCCAGGGCCCCAGGTTGCAGGCCCGCGCCTCAGCGGAAGAATCCGGAGACATGGTGTTCTAGCCTTTTACAGAGAAACTGAGGCCGGGCGGCTGGGAAGGCCGCTGAGAACTGCGCTGAGTCCCGCAAGGGTGAAGCAGGAGAGGGGCGCGGGGAGCGGCCGCCTCAAGGGGGAGGGGCCTCAGAGGCTCCCGGGGAGCTCACGGAGCGGTCATGGAACCGCGGCGGGACCAGCGCCCAGCGAGGGGCGACCTTTGCGCGGGGCGGGGCCGGGACCGGCCGGGTCCCTGGCAACGCCCCCTCCCCCAGCCCAGACGCGCCACTGCAGAAGAGACGAGCGCCCAGGAGGCCGCGCCGAGGCCGAGCCGGGGTCCAGGCGCCGCTGCTATGGACATCCCGCAGTTTGATGGCAAGATCGCCGCTGTGTCGCTCGGCGCCCTCCCCCTGTCCTATGCGCTCAACCTTGTCTCGGCGCTCTCGCAGTGCGTGAGGGGAGGGGCCAGGGCGGACTCCGGGGGCGGGGGTGGGCGGCCAGGCCCCTTTGGTGGCAGCGGGGAGGGAGGATGCGCGGACCTGCGAGCCAGGCTTCCCCAGCCCAGCGTCCCTGCGCAGCTCTGGCCGGGAGGAAAGGGCCTAGGCCAGAACTTCCCACACCCCACCCAGCCGGAAGTCTCTTTTCTGCCGGCCGGGTGACTGAGTGGTGGGGATGGAGGGCGCTTCTCGGACATTTAGGGCCCCAGGAGAAAGGAGGTTAAGAAGCTGAGCCCCCCACAGGGCAGGGTTTTGGAGGGTTTCTGGGGTTTTCCCAGGCTGTGCCCAGCTCCAGAGTTACCAAGGGTCAAAGTATTGCCCCAGATAAGGCCCTGATGACCTAGCTCTTGACACACACGCACATAGGGACACGCGTTCTCTTCCACCACACCTGCCAGATGGCGGCCCCTCTATAGCCTGTCTGAAGCCTGGGACTTTTTTCTGTTAAGGTTTGGCCCACCCTGCCTCTTGTCTGTTTTCCCTACGTACTGTGACTTCCCTTGGCTCTTAACCCTAGACCCTAGCCCTGTGGATCCCGCCACTGGGTACCAGGCATCTGCAAGCCCCTCACACTCCCAAACCTAGCTCAACTCCAGACATGGGGTAGTCATGAGGGAGTCTTGACTATGGGGTTGGCTCCTTGGGTACAAATTCCTGACTCTATCCCCCTGGAACTAGGTTTTTTCTGGGAGCCTCAGTTTCTTCAGTGTGTAATGAACATAATCGTAGACCTCATCCCATAGTTACAGTTAAGGGTTACAAATTGTGTGGTCTTATCTGATTACTATAGTTGTCATTGTTGGGGCCAGGATGGGGATTGTCAGGTGTCAGAGGGGTCCATGAGAAGGTAGGAGCCTGAAGAGAATGTAGGGGAGAGTGTGGGACCCTGGATAGCTTTCCCACCCCCCCATGCTGCCCACTTGTGTTGGGGGTTGCCCAAAGATGGATTCTATTATCTATGCAGCTGAGTGACCTGTCTTATCTGATTGATGGCAACTAGTCAGGGCAGGGGTAGGGTGGAGTTGTTGGAAGTATTTGGACTTTAGCTGGGAGGAGTCTGGAGCTTCAGAGAGTGAAGTGTACAGTGCTGAGCACTTAGAGACCTGACAGCCTTGGGAACTGGGTCTGGCCACAGAGAAGCTTGGTGGGGTTGAATGACTGACAGCAAATTGAGTCAAATGCATATCAGCACATGACAGGATGAATCATATAGTCAGAAAGAGTTGGGGTGCCTAGCTGGCTCAGTCAGAAGGCACATGACCCTTGATCTCCGGGTTGTGAGTTCAAGCCCCATGTTGGGTGTAGAGATTACTTAACAATAAAATCTTAAAAAAAGAAAGAGTTGACTGATGCCCCCTCTGTACTTGGCCTAAGTTTAGCAATGATCTTTTCTTTTTTTTTTTTTTAATGTTTTTATTTATTTCTAGGAGAGAGAGAGAGAGACAGTGTGAGCAGGGGAGGGTCAGAGAGAGAGGGAGTCACAGACTGAAACAGGCTCCAGGCTCTGAGCTGACTGTCAGCACAGAGCCCGACGCGGGGCACGAACCCACGAACCGCAAGATCATGACCCAAGCGAAAGTCAGACGCTTAACCGACTAAGCCACCCAGGCGCCCCAGCAATGATCTTTTCTAAGGAGTCAGGAGGGCTTCCTGGAGGAGGAGCCATGAAAGGCTATGAAGGATGAGTAAGAGTTTGCCAAGTGGGAGAGACTTCTGGAAGGAGTTTCCAGGAGGGGGAAACAGCTGAGGCAACAGCCTCTTGATGGGAAAGTGCAGTTTCAGGGAATGAGAAATTCCTGGATGGACAGACACTTCAGCCTCAACATCTGAAGCTTCTTAGAGTCTGCTTTTGGCCTCTCCAGGGTGAGGTGGGGCCTCAGCACTGGGCCTGGCCTCTCTGACTTGTTTTTTGTCTCCACAGCCCCCTGGGGGTGGCATTGATGAGTGCCCTGATCCTGTGCCTGCTTTTTGTGGCTATCTACAACTTGTCCCCTGGTGACTT
>NW_024080662.1:5279109-5285083 GCF_003009895.1 Hyaena hyaena
TTAGAGACTGAGACAATTAGTTCCTTTAGGAGTTCTAAATCCTGAAATTACCAAGACAGCTTTACAAATCAGTCCTCTTTTTCTGATGGATGTAGAACTCTCAGCTGGGTTAACTACCCAAATTCTTCCAAAAAAAAAAAAGTAAAGAAACACCTCTTCTATTTTTTTAATATATATATTTTTTTATTTATTTCTAGGAGAGAGAGAGAGAGACAGTGTGAGCAGGGGAGGGTCAGAGAGAGAGGGAGTCACAGACTGAAACAGGCTCCAGGCTCTGAGCTGACTGTCAGCACAGAGCCCGACGCGGGGCACGAACCCACGAACCGCAAGATCATGACCCAAGCGAAAGTCAGACGCTTAACCGACTAAGCCACCCAGGCGCCCCAGCAATGATCTTTTCTAAGGAGTCAGGAGGGCTTCCTGGAGGAGGAGCCATGAAAGGCTATGAAGGATGAGTAAGAGTTTGCCAAGTGGGAGAGACTTCTGGAAGGAGTTTCCAGGAGGGGGAAACAGCTGAGGCAACAGCCTCTTGATGGGAAAGTGCAGTTTCAGGGAATGAGAAATTCCTGGATGGACAGACACTTCAGCCTCAACATCTGAAGCTTCTTAGAGTCTGCTTTTGGCCTCTCCAGGGTGAGGTGGGGCCTCAGCACTGGGCCTGGCCTCTCTGACTTGTTTTTTGTCTCCACAGCCCCCTGGGGGTGGCATTGATGAGTGCCCTGATCCTGTGCCTGCTTTTTGTGGCTATCTACAACTTGTCCCCTGGTGACTTCTACTATGACCCCCTCTATGCTGGTGAGTCCGTCAGAGAGAATTGTGTGAGCAAAGGCCCCCTCCATCAGACTGGGGCTCCTTGAAGGGCTGCCATCAGACTGGAGAACCTCAGAGAGACTTGGAGAACCCTCATTGGTTGGGGAACCTTAGAGGGCCACCCTCTTCAGACCTGGGACTCTTCAGAGCAGGACTGTATCTTCTCCTCATGAGGCAGGGCTGTGGGTCACGTGACCGGTGCAGAGGGCGACTGGGAGCAATTGGGCATGGATCCTTGCCTGGAATCTGGGTCCCAGACAAGCTGCCTCAGGCCTCGCCCACATCCAGGCTGTGCCCCACCTACTCTTCCCACAGTGTTCACTATCTTCGCCTTCACCTCGGTGGTGGACCTCCTTACTGCTCTCCAGGAAGATGGCTACATGGTGGGCTTCATGGAGTTCATTACCAAGGAGGTACGTAGCAGGCAGCCAGGGATGCCTCCTGCCCTGCTGCCCGTCTGAACCCTAACCTGCCCTTGCAGGGAGAGCCGTACTTGCGCACTGCCCACGGAGTCTTCATCTGCTACTGGGATGGCATCGTTCACTACCTCCTCTACCTGGCCATGGCTGGTGCCATCCGCAGAAGGTGCATGGGGTGGGCGGAGTGGCACCCGGACCCTGAGAAGGAGGTCAAGTCCTCAGGTGGGGTCCCCAGCCTGGATGGAGCCAGAAGTGTGTGTTGGAGAAATTAGGAGGCCTCGCTAGGGCTGCAGCCAGGAGCAGCCAGGGAATGTCACAGGTGTAAGTCAGAGTCAGCTCTCTTCTCTTGTGCTGCCCAGTGCCTGGGCAGCCACTTCTGTCCCTGGACAGACAGTCTGTTCATTCCTCATTCATCTCCATGTTGTCCCCTCTGTCCTTGACACAACTGGGAGGGACCCAGAGTTGGGGAGCCCAGGGTGGACTCTGGGCTCTGGCTGGGGCTCTGAGACTGGGGAACAGGCATCTGTTGGTCACCCCTCCATCCCTGACCCCAGGAAGAGATACCGGAACCTTGGACTGTATTGGCTGGGATCTTTCATCATGAGCATTCTGGTGTTCCTCCCAGGAAACATACTTGGTAAGGACTTGGCTTTGAGGGACCCCATCTCCTCGGAGTGGGTCACTGTTCAGCACCTAGAAGGGTTCATAAGTAGATCTTGGGAGGTTGAGGGCAGAGGCAAACCAGTATGTGGAGTGGCTGAATCAGAGTGGCACCTAAGGTATATCCAGAGGGAGCAAGTATAGAGGCCAGAAGGTAATTTGAGGCAGGCCAGGCTGAGGAGCATAGACATCATCTTATGAGCATTGGGGAGCCAGAGGTGCTAAAGCTTGAATAAAAATTGCATTTGTGGAGGGGCGCCTGGGTGGCTTAGTCGGTTAAGCGTCCGACTTTCGCTAAGGTCATGATCTCGCGGTTCGTGGGTTCGAGCCCCGCATCAGGCTCTGTGCTGACTGCCAGCTCAGAGCCTGGAGCTTGTTTCAGTCTGTGACTCCCTCTCTCTCTGACCCTCCCTCCTCACGCTGTCTCTCTCTCTCTCTCTCTCTCTCTGTCCTAGAAATAAATAAAACATTAAAAAAATATTTTAAAAAAAATTGCATTTGTGGGGCGCCTGGGCACCTCAGTTGGCTAACCGTCTTGACTTCAGCTCAGGTCATGATCTCACAGTTTGTGAGTTTGAGCTCCGTGTCAGGCTCTGTGCTGACAGCTAGCTCAGAGAGAGCCTGGAGCCTGCTTTGTATTCTGTGTCTCCCTCTCTCTCTGCCCTTCCCCAGCTTGCATTCTATCTATCTGTCTCTCTCAGAAATAAAAACACTAAAAAAAAAAAAAAAAAAAAAAAGGATTGCATTTGTGTGGGGCGCCTGGGTGGCTTGCAGTCCATTAAGCATCTGGCTCTTGATTTCCGCTTAGGTCATGATCTCACAGTTCATGAAATGGAGCCCTGCATCAGGCTCTGTGCTGGTGACACAGGAGCCTGTTTGGGACTCTCTCTCTCTGCCCCTCCCCTGCTCTCTCTCTCTCTCTTTCTCTCTCTCAAAGTAAATTTTAAAAAATGAAAAAAAATTGCGTTGTGAATTACTTCCATCTAGGGACTGTGGTGTGATTGCCTACAGGTCTGGCCGGGCCTGAGTGATCCTCGGGGAGTGACACCCCCTCTCTCCTACTATGACAGGTAAATACAGCTCAGAGATCAGACCTGCCTTCTTCCTTGCGATCCTCTATTTGATGGTCCCATGCTGGGCTGGCATGAGGGTCTTCAGACAGTCCCGGGCACCAACTAGCTGTATCCCCCACGTGGTAAGTGCCTTACCCCCAGTTCCCTGTGCCGGCATGCCTCAGTGTCCCCCATTAGAGTTCCTTCTGGTCAAAAACATACATGCCCTCTTCTCCTGGGTGGCTCAGTTGGTTAAGCGTCCGACCGGCTCAGGTCATGATCTCATGGTCCATGAGTTCGAGCCCCACATCAGGCTCTGTGCTGACAGCTCAGAGCCTGGAGCCTGCTTCTGATTCTGTGTCTCCCTCTCTCTCTCTGCCCTTTCTCCTGCTCATGCTCTATCTCAAATAAAAACACTAAAAAATTTTTAAAAAATGAATGCCCTCTTTGGAAGGATCTCCTTAGCCATTAGGAAAGAAGGGATGAACCTTTATTGAGTGCCTGTTGGATACCAGACTTCTCACACCGTCTCTCTCCCATGGGGCAGGTACAACAGGAGCAAAGAAAGGGCCTCCTGCGACGCCCGGTTGACCTGGCCCTTGTCATATACCTCACCCTTGCTGGGTTCTTCACCCTCTTCCGGGGCCTGGTGAGTCTGCAGTAGCCAGCCTTTCTTCTATCTCCAGTCCCCTTTCCTGTCCCCTCCCAAGCCATGTTCCTTTACCCAGTGCAAAAAGGCTACTGCTCTCCTGTCTGATCATCCAGGAAAGTTCTTCACTGAGTCTGATCTGAGTGTCCCATGACAAAGCCCCGCTCCTGTAATCTTCCCAGCCAAAGTGAAAACCAGGGGCGCCTGGGCGGCTCAGTCAGTTGAGCGTCCGACTTCGGCTCAGGTCATGATCTCACGATTCATGGATTCGAGCCCTGTGTCGGGCTCTGTGCTGACAGCTCCAGACAGAGCCTGGAGCCTGTTTCAGATTCTGTGTCTCCCTCTCTCTGCCCATCCCCTGCTCGTTCTCTGTCGCTCTCTCTCAAAAATAAATAAAAATTTTTTTTATAAAAGATGAAAAACCAAGGGGAGGGGAGGCCAAAGCAAAGGGTATGGGACCTGCCGGAGAAGGTGGAGAAAGCTTCTGGTGGGAAAAATGTTTCACACAGGTTGTTGGTTTGTCTGTCTGCCCCAGGTGGTGCTTGACTGCCCCACAGATACCTGCTTTATCTACATCTATCAGTACGAGCCATACCTACGGGACCCCGTGGCCTATCCGAAGGTGCAGGTGAGAGAGCAAATGGAGGAGAGGGCCATAGGGTCCTGCCATGGATAGAGGTCTGCCAAGTCCTCTTTGAGGCGACACTGCAAACATAAGCCAATTTATTGTCCTACCTGGGTGGCTTAGTCAGTTGAGCGTCTGACTCTTGGTTTCGGCGAGTGTGGCACTTGCATGGTCATGCCTGATCTCACAGTTTGTGGGTTCAAGCCTCATGTTGGGCTCTGTGCTGGCAATATGGAGCCTGCTTGGGATTCTCTCTCTGCCCCTGCCCCACTCGCGCTCTCTCTATCTCAAAATAAATAAACTTTTTTAAAAAGTTAAAAAAAATTCATTGTCCTTCCAAAAATGCAGAGAGATACGGTCTTCAAGTATGGCTGGATCTCGGTGCTAAGGATAACTCTGGGCTCTGTTTTCTTTGCATGGACTCCACTCCCTGGTAGTGACTTTGTGGGATTGCTGAGTCAGCCTTGGGCCACTCCAGGCCTCCATCCACCCTACCTAGCCACCCCAGAAGAACGTGAGCTCTTATTTCCCCAGAGCTTAAGCACGAGTCTCAGGCAGGCTCTGATTGACCCACATGCCCATCATCACTCAATAACATGCCCATCCTGTCTCTGATCATTATGGCCAGAGGGCTGGAGTGTGGCACTTGGCCAGACCAGGGTCACATGCCACTTCTGGAGTAATGTGGGTGGGCTCAGTGTGTGTATGTGTGTGGCAGGGGGAATACCCAAGGGAAACAGAGGAGCAGTATGCGTCTACGGCCATACCACCCTGAACGCGCCCGATCTCGTCTGATCTCGGAAGCTAATCAGGGTCGGACCTGGTTAGTACTTGGATGGGAGAGGAGCAGTGTGCACAGGGTTGGGATGCACAGAGAGCCCCCTCCCATCCTGGGTGGGGCTGTCCAGATCCTTCCTGGGGCCTCCACCTCAGGGGTCTCAGGAGACGTGGCTGGGGCAGCTGCTCATCCTATTGTTTGTGTCCCCCTTAGATGCTGGTGTATATGTTCTATGTGCTGCCCTTCTACGGCCTGGCTATCTATGCCCTCATCTTCCCTGGTTGCTCTTGGCTGTCTGACTTGGCCTTGGTGTTTGCTGGAGCTGTTGGCCAGGTGAGGTGGAGTGTGGGGGTGGGGTGGGGGTGGGGGTGGGGGGAGGGAGGTGTGGGTGGGTCTGTAGGGAAGACAGCTTCTGCCTACCCGTCAAATGCTTTTCTGCTCTCCCTGAACAGGGTGATGCTGAGCCTCTGAGAGGCCCCAGCCTCAGCTTGGTACCCTAAGAGACCCTAGTCTGGGCGAGAAGGAATCAGATACAAACATTCCCAACTCCATGGGGTCAGAACTAGAGAGAGGGAAGGATGGGGGCTGAGAGGGGTTCCAGAGAGGGAAGATTTCCTAGAAGAGGGAGCATAGGAGCTGGGCTTTGATGTATGAGTATGAGTTCTCTAGGCAGGGAAGGGCATTTCAAAAACAGGATGAGCATAAAAACACACAGGTACAGGGGCGCCTGGCTGGCTCAGTCTGCTAAGCGTCCGACTTTCGCTTAGGTCATGATCTCGCGGTTCGTGGGTTCGAGCCCCGCGTCGGGCTCTGTGCTGACTGCCAGCTCAGAGCCTGGAGCCTATTTGAGAGTCTGTATCTCCCTCTCTCTCTCTCTGACCCTCCCCTGCTCACGCTGTCTCTCTCTCTCTCTCTCTCTCTCTCTCTCTCTCTCCTAGAAATAAATAAAACATAAAAAAAAAAAAAAAGAAATAAAAACAC
>NW_024080662.1:5285108-5347225 GCF_003009895.1 Hyaena hyaena
AAAAAAAAAAAAAAAACCACACAGGTGGAGGGGCGCCTGGGTGGCTCAGTCTGCTAAGCGTCCCACTTCAGCTCAGGTCATGATCTCACAGCTCGTGGGTTCCAGCCCCGCGTCGGGCTCTGTGCTGACAGTTAGCTCAGAGCCTGGAGCCTGTCTTTGGATTCTGTGTCTCCCTCTCTCTCTGACCCTCCCCTGCTCACACTGTCTTTCTCTCTCTCAGAAATAAATAAAACATTTAAAAAATTAAAAAAAAAAAAAAAAAACCAAACAGGTGGATAACAGTTTAGCAGAGCCACAACATGGGTGAAGGCAGAGGCAAGAGAATTTGACAGCTAGATGCTGTGGGCTTTCAACTCTGAGGTTGGGGGAGCCATGGAATGTGTCTGAGCTGTGGAGGGCCCCGTCAGAGCCGGAGGGCTTGTTTCTGGGTTCCCGATGGAAGGCGACAAAGCCTGGGCCCAGGCCTGGGCAGGGGAAACCTGGAAGACATCTCTGGGGTTGAATGGACAGGATTTGTGTCAGGGACAGAAATGGGGCAGGGAAGAGGAGGGGGAGGAGGAGCCGGGCCCAGATCAGAGAGCTGGGAAACAGGGCACAGCAGAAAGAGTGAAGATGGTTCTGGTTAGACAGCTGGGGAGAGGCTCACAGTCGCATGGACAAGGACATACAGTAAATGTAGGGGCAGGGATATTTAGAGGCAGACAGATGGGCTGGAGAGAGGAGACAGGTCATCAGCTGATGAGATAGGGACCAGGACCCTGCGGGCTCCCTAGAGGGGGACGTTGGTGGTACTAGGACTTATTCTCCAGGCCCCTGACATCCACCCTCCCTGTGTGGCCTCTAGGCACAGTTCTCGCACATGGGTGCCTCCATGCACCTGCGCACGCCCTTCACCTACCGTGTGCCTGATGACGCCTGGGCCTGCTTCTTCTGGTTCAACCTGCTGTATGCACTGGGACCCCACCTCCTGGCCTTCCGCTGCCTTTGGTGGCCTGCCTTCTTTGTGCACCCTCCCCCTGACCCCCTGGAGCACCACAAGAAGCAGAACTGAGAGGGCTGGGGACTCCCCAGGACCCTGTTCACATGCCTAGTCGGCCCTGATCGGGGAAGGGTGGGCTGGCTTGTTCAGAGGCAGTAAGTACATCTCC
The DNA here is from genome assembly GCF_003009895.1 of Hyaena hyaena. Taxonomy (NCBI): domain Eukaryota; kingdom Metazoa; phylum Chordata; class Mammalia; order Carnivora; family Hyaenidae; genus Hyaena; species Hyaena hyaena. The sequence goes on from NW_024080662.1 coordinate 5,286,257, forward strand.
AGGTGTCTTTGGTCCTGGCCATGGTGGTTTCAGGGCAATGGACAAGACGGGAGACCCAAGGGCCGGGTGTTCCCACAGAGGGGGTCACAAACATGCTCAGCTGTCATGGTACCCCAATCTCACATGGACACTTCCACTCCCTCCTAGAATTTACCCATCATACCCCATAGACCCTTTAGTAAAAAACCTTTGGATGCCCAAATATTGCTGCTGCCTTAGTGTTTCAGGATTCAGAGGTCAGGGACCCGCTTTGGAGACCCCATGAGGGCCTACCCATCACTGCCAGCATGGCCATCAGGAGGTGGAGAAGCCGGACAGCAGAAGTCTACCTCTGGTTGGTGTGCACAGCTCCATCTTCCAGATGGGGAAAACTGAGGCTCAGAGAGGTCCAAAGACCTGAGTTCACAGTCAGTAAGGAAGCGTCTGAAACCCAAGCTCTGACAATAAATTATAATAACTAATAGTGTGGCACAGTTATTAAGCGCCTACTGTATACCATTTCAAGGGCTAACCTCAAGTGGTACATGCTGGATCTCACCCTATATTCCAGATGGGAAAACTGAGCCTGCAGGAGGTAAAGGTCCAGGTCGGAGGTCATGGCTTCTGGATGCGGCTGAGCTAAAGGACCGAGCCCTGGCCTAGCCCATCCAACCATGTATCCTATAACCCTGCCTCTGCTGTATGGTTGGCTCATACTGTGGGGAAACTGAGGCTGAGGAGCCAGCCAACGGGTTGGTGGAAAGGCTCATTTTTTTCCTGGTTCAATTTTTGAACTTGGATGAAGGGCCAGGTTCTGGGGGTGACTCAGGCCCAGAGTGGGTCAGGAGCTTGATTAGACTCCCCTGTTCCCCATCCCTACCAACATTTATTAGCACATATTGTATATCTAGCCATTGGATCTTCACCAAAGAAACACCCAGCACTCCATTTCCCAGAGGTGGAAACTGAGGCTCAGAGAGACCAAGCCTCTCTTCCAAGATCCTACAGGAGGTGAGAGGCAGAGGCATATCTGGACCTGTTGCTGCATGTTTCCTTTGTAGAGTGCATGACTGTTGTGGGGACCCCCACCCTGCAGAGTGAGAACCTTTTGGTGCCCAGGACACTGTGATGGCCGCCAAGTGACAAATGAGAAAACCGAAGCCTGTAGGCCAAGCCCCTTTAGCAAGTTACTGAGCCCTCCTCACTCACCATGGGCATCCTTGATGGAAGACTCCATCAAGCCCCCCCTCCTTCATTTTAGAGATAGTTAAACTGAGGCCCAGGGGTTCCTCTGCCTGCCCAAGATCATTCAGTAGGACCAGCGACGTGGACCTGAGCTCATTGTCCAGCGCGGTCCTTCCTCCCCTTGCGCCCTGGTTTCTTCCCTGAGCTCGTGTCGCTGCGTTCCCTTTAAAGCTCCTCCCCACTCCCGCGTCCGCCTCCCTCCTCCCCTTGCAGGCAGACGCCGGGATTGCGCCGCTTGAAGGGACTTGTCCAGTCCTTCCCGGGTGTTCGGGGAGCGCAGTCCCGGCGCATAGGGGCCGCTCGGCGGGGGCCGCACGGGCAGGATGGTGAGTGGGGCCCCGGGCGCGGGTCCCGGTAGGTCCCTCTCTGGGATTCTGTCTCACTCTGTGCCTGAATCTACGTTCCTCAGTGTGTCACTTCTCAGTCTCTCTCTCCGCTCCACCTCTCCCATCCCCTCCGTCTCTCACCCTCTCGTATCTCTGAGGTTCCTTAAACTCTGCCTCTCCTTTTATATTCCTCCCCTCCTCTCCCTACTTTTCTCTCCCTCTTTTTGTCTTCCTGGTCCCTTTTCTTTTACTCTGAGTCCCTACCTCCATACCCCCCTCTTTTCTTGTCTCTCTTGCTCTCTTTCCTCTCTCCCTTTCAGTCTCTCCATCTTTCCTTACCCTTCTGTGTCTCTTTCCCTCTCGTTCTCTTTCCTCTCCCTCTCCTTTCGATCTCCATCTCTCCCTGCTTTTCCCTCTGTCTCGGTCTTGTTTTCTTCTCCTCGCCCTCTTAGCCTCTACCTCTCGCTCACTCTACCCGCCGCCCCCACACCCCGGCCGCTTTGCTGCAGTCTCCTGGCGCACGGATAACCTTGCTGCTGCCGCGGCTCCAGCTCCTCCCCCTCCCTCCCCATCCCGGCCCGGCCAGCAGGAGAAGGGGGCGGAGCTCCGAGCCACCGGTGGTGGCGGTGTGGGGGTGTGGGGGTCTGGCGGGTGGCCCGCGCTGGACCGAGGGCAGGTGAGCCCAGGGGCGTGCGCTTTGCGTGGGAGCTAGAGTGTGAGGTACCGCGAGAGTGCGGGGGCTCCGGGGGTGGACGCTGGGAGGGTCGGCCGGCCTTCTCCTTGAGAGAGTCCTCGGGGACCTCGGCCGAGGAGGGGACCTGGGCAGGTGAGAATTCCTCGCTGTGGGGAAGGAAGGTCGGGGGCTAGTCGTCAACAGGCAAAATCCAGGAGGCTGGACTAAGTGCCGTATGCCCCCAGGTGTGTGCTCGGGCGGCCCTCGGTCCCGGCGCGCTCTGGGCGGTGGCCTGGGGAGTCCTGCTGCTTACGGCCCCCGCAGGGGCGCAGCGCGGCCGGAAGAAGGTCGTGCACGTGCTCGGTGAGTCTGGACAGCAGAAGAGGGTCTTGCCCCACAGGAGCCATGGCCAAAAGTGATCGCCTGGGTGCAGGGACGATGTAGGGGGTAGGGCATTGAGCTGTTCCTGATGGTCAGAGTTCCCCCCAAGCCCCTCCCCCTCTGAGTCCCAGTTCCCTTTCCCCATCTCCTTTAACCTTCGGATCCCCTGATCTCCACCCAAGTCTTTTTCCCGTTACACTTTCCTGGGATCCCCATCCCCAGGTTCCCCCACCACGCCTCCTAGGACCACTTCTGAACTCTGCTTGACTCTCCCACAGAGGGTGAGTCGGGCTCGGTGGTGGTGCAGACGGCGCCGGGGCAGGTGGTCAGTCACAGGGGTGGCACCATTGTCTTGCCCTGCCGCTACCACTATGAGGCAGCCGCCCACGACCACGACGGCGTCCGCCTCAAGTGGACTAAGGTGGTGGACCCACTGGCCTTTGCCGACGTCTTCGTGGCGCTGGGCCCCCAGCACAGAGCATTTGGCAGCTACCGCGGGCGTGCCGAGCTGCAGGGTGATGGGCCTGGGGATGCCTCCCTGGTTCTCCGAAACGTTACGCTGCAGGATTACGGGCGCTACGAATGCGAGGTCACCAATGAGCTGGAAGATGACACTGGCATGGTCAAGCTGGATCTGGAAGGTAACCAGCCTGTGGACAGGATGAACCATGTTTCTAAGGAAGGAGAGTGGGAGATACTGCAAAGGACAGGAACCAAATCAAGTTGAACTAAAGGACTTTAGATTCTTGGTGGGGTAGGGTAATGATGCTGATCTGGGGTGAATTTGTTCCCCAGAAACACTGGCAATGTTTAGAAAGGGGTTGTGGATGGCAGCTAGTGGGTAGAGGCCAGGGGTGCTCCAATACATCTTAGGATGTACAGGACAGCCCCCCCCCGACCCCCAACAAAGAATGATCCAATCTAAAATGTCAATAGTAAGGACTTTGGGAAATCCTGGGGGTAAGATCCAGGTTCAGTGAGATCCAGGGAAATCCATTCATACCATGTCAGGAATCCCTCCCTCACCTGTTTCCCTGAGTGAGTTTTACTCGGGCAGGTTTCCCTCCCAGATTAGCAATTAATTTCCTAACAGTACCAGATAGAGTCCCAGAGTTGTCCCTCATTGGCCCAGCTTGAGTCATGTGTCCATCCGTGAGCCAATTACTGTGACTGAGAGATGGGATGTTCTGATTGGCTGACTGTGGAGCTGGGAGGTGGGCTTCTATCTGAAGAGTTCCCTCCCCCTTGGTTTGCCTTCCTCAGTCCATCCAAGAAGATTCTAGGAGATTTCAGAGCCCTCACCTGCTGACCCTCCCAGCAATAGCAAATAACAATAATAGCAGCAGCTCCCCTTTATTGGATGTTTTCTATGTGCCATGAGCTTGAAGAGCTCTCTGGAGTCTCTTGTTTAATTTCCCCCAAAACTCAGGGAGATGCTATTACCAGCAGATGGGCAACTGACTCACAGAGGTTAGAGCCTTGCCCAGGACACATGCAAGTGAGTGGCAGAGCTAGGACTCAAGTCTCCGTCTGTCAGGGTCCAGGTCTTCTCTCTGGCCCCTGTTTGCTCCTCCCTGCATCTGCTGAAAGATGCATCTGCACCTTCAAGGTCTGCCCCTCAAACACACACCCAGAATGCTGCTGAGCTGAGTTGACTGTGATTTCAATGAAGGACAAGTTAGAAGAACTGAAGGCAGAAGATAAATCAGTGGGAACTGCCCAGGACAATACTGGGACTCAAAGAGGTCTTTGCCATGCATCACACTTCCAGGGGCTCCCTGTGGGGGAGTCAACACTGAACACAGATATCCCCAGCTTCATGGGCTCAGGGCTTGACCAGAGGGAATCTCCCAGTGCTGGGAGAATGTCAGGAGCACTAAAGACTGAAGGGAGGAGGGTTGTAGCAGTTTGGTTTTGAAGGATGAATAGTTCAGCAAGTGGAAAAAGTAGGAAAGAGCTTAAGCAAAAGGCTCCAGTGGTAGAAACGGGGTGGATGTGATTAAGTATCTTAAGTGGGGGGGGGAGGGGGGTGTCAAGTGAATCCCAAGCTTAAGGCAAAGGGAACCATTTAGGGGAGTGAGCCTGGGAAGGGTGTGGTCAGGTTTGAGGCCAGAGTGAGGGATGGAATGGAAGGTCTAGCTTGAAGAGTCACGAGGCACCCCACAAGTCAGGTGGGTAGGGGAGTGCTGAGTTCCCGAGCTGAACCCCGTGCGTTCTCCCAGGCGTTGTCTTCCCTTACCACCCCCGTGGAGGCCGTTACAAGCTAACCTTCACTGAGGCGCAGCGCGCCTGCGCTGAGCAGGACGGCATCCTGGCGTCCGCAGAGCAGCTGCACGCGGCCTGGCGCGACGGCCTGGACTGGTGCAACGCAGGCTGGCTGCGCGACGGCTCGGTGCAGTACCCGGTGAGCCAGCCCCGGGAGCCCTGCGGCGGCCTGGGCGGAGCCGGGAGCGCTGCGACCGGCGGCAGTGCCGCCGCCGGGGGCGTGCGCAACTACGGCTACCGTCATAACGCCGAGGAACGCTACGACGCCTTCTGCTTTACCTCCAACCTCCCCGGTGCGTAGGTCTCGTCCCTACGAAGGAGGCCCCGCCCCCAGGGAACTTCTCCCGCCCCTTCCCCCCAATATCTTTCCAACCCTCGCCCTTCCTGTCCACACCGGCCCTCCTGGTCCAGACCAGGATATCCCACCCCCAGGACTGCCCTGGCGCAGCAATCAAGTATCGCTCAGCTATCGAGCATGCATCGCCTGGCATCAACACGGCCCTAACCAAGGCTGGGGCCCAGGACTGCAGGGAAAGGGGTATCCCTGAATCCTGTGGCTGGGGTCCTGGGTTGCAGGAATGTAGAGGGTGGGGAGCGTCCTGAATCCCGAGGAGGCCAGATCCCCCCCCGCACCCGCCCCCCCGGCAGTGGCTTTAACCGCTCTCCCCCACTCCACTGCAGGACGTGTGTTCTTCCTGAAGCCTCTGCGGCCTGTACCCTTCTCGGGAGCAGCGCGCGCGTGCGCGGCGCGCGGCGCGGCCGTGGCCAAGGTGGGACAGCTGTTCGCCGCGTGGAAACTGCAGCTGCTGGACCGCTGCACTGCAGGGTGGCTGGCCGACGGGAGCGCGCGCTACCCCATCGTGAACCCGCGCGCGCGCTGTGGCGGCCGCCGGCCGGGCGTGCGCAGCCTCGGCTTCCCCGACGCCACGCGCCGCCTCTTTGGCGTCTACTGCTACCGTGCACCCGGCGCGCCAGACCCCGCACCAGGCGGCTGGGGTTGGGGCTGGGCCGGAGGCGGCGGCTGGGCCGGAGGCGCGCGCGACCCCGCCGCTTGGACCCCCCTGCGCGTCTAGAACCTGGGCGCGGATGGCTGGGGTGCTTGGCGGCTGGCCAAGTGCTCTTCGGTCTCTTGGAGACAGACCACGTGACTGGAGACTGGCCTCGTCCCCTGCGGCGCGCAGCAGGCTGACCAGGTCTCCTGTGGTCTTTGAACACCGGCTGCGCCCGTTGAGGTCCCCATAGACTGGCCAGTCCCGGGAGACTGGCCGAGCCCCCACCTCTCCTGGATAGTGGATTTCCCCTCCTCCTACGACTTTCTCCAGGAGATGGGGCACGCCCCCTGAAGACCCCTGGAGGCCAACAGACCCTGAGGTCACCTGAAGACTGGCAACGCCTCCGAGGTCACTTGGAAACGGACAGAATCACCCCCTCGCCGCTGGTCTCCTGGAGGCTGGACCCCCGGGATTATCTGGAGATTGGCCTCAGGCCCTCTGCATCTCCCTGGAGACTGAAGATTGATCCCTTAACCCTCCTCAACGTGTAGAGAAAACAGAAACCTCAGAGTTCGCCATGTGATCACGCCCCTGTGGTCACTTGGAAACAGGGCTCCTGTCCTCCACCCTGTGGTGACCTGGATATTGGGTGTCCCATTCTTCCCCCTTCCACTGCGAGTCCTTGAAGTTTGTGGGAAAACAGGCCATGTTCCCAGGTCACCGTGAACAGCCCCACTCCTCCATGTTCAGGGGAGACCAGCCATGTCTGTCACCACAAAAACAGATTGACATGCCCCAGATGGCCCGCATGACTGGCGGCCATGCCCCACCCCTCAGGTATCTCTTTGGAAGGAGCAAATCCACTCCCACTTGATGGCCTCTTTCCTGGCTGTCACCAAAGAGACCATCCCCTGGGCCCAGGGATCCGTAGGATCCGTGTCACTAGCTGTGGAGAAAGCTGTCCCACTTCCCATTGTTACCAAGGCGACCAGCCCAACTTCTACCTGTAACCTAGTCGCACAGCCCTTCCCTCATCAGTCACACCCATGGAGATAGTGCCTCCCTCCTCCAGCTGTAACCATGGATACCACACGTTTCCTAGCTCACCTCGGGGACACCAGAGAGCTACAACTCCGAGTCTTCATGTCCCCATCCTTACCAAAAGCCGTGAAGACCACCTTCCCCCAACACCAGGACTGTCCCGAGAGTGATCCAACATTCAGTGCTCCAGCTTTCACCACGAGAACAGGCTGCCCTCTCCCCAGGTGCACCCCAGCTCCTCGCCCCCCTCTAGGCTGCTTGAACCCCACTGTGGTTACCATGGAAACCAAACTCTGGTGTTTGAGGTAACAGAACACCTGTCCCTAGGCTTTCCCATGTCAGCGGGGCCCCACCCCATCAAACCATCACCATGGAGACTGTCAACGCCATCCCCATGACAACCCAGCTCTCAGGAACTTCTTACCATGGGCAGGAACTGCACCCCATAGGATTTAATGTCTGCCCCTTAACCAGAAAGGCCCAGCCCCAGGCAGCAACCCCAGATATGGCTGGACTTCTGGAGCAGCTGGACACCCCCCGCCCCTGTTTGCACGCTAACTATATCCCAGACAACAGTTGTGCACGAGACACCCTTGCAACCCCGGATGTTTTCCTTGCTGCCGTATAGATGAGCAAACTGGCAGCCCTGGCCCTTTATGCTGTGCAAGCACTGGGCTCTCCACTTCCCTTTTGAGACCACATCTCCATTCTCACTGAGTTCTCTCCTCTAACTGTCCCCTGCCCCACATTTCACTCCTTAGAGATCCAGGAGAGACAGCATGTTTTTAAACTTCAAAAGCCACAGTGAGCCACAGGCTCTAAACGGCAATTTGTGCGAAGTCAGGACCCAGCCAAACCACCCGCCAGCGTTGAGAGCCTGCTGAGGGGAGATGGACCGTGAACAAAGCCACCCCAGCTGTGGGAGCGCCCAGGTCCAAGGTCTTCCATGAAATAGCACTGAAGGCCCTCCTGGAACACCTGCCCCTTATTGTCACACCCATCGTCAGGAACCCCATCTGTGAGTTGTGGACTCAGGTGGGTTGGGTTCAAATCCTGCCTCTGTGACCAAGTGACAAACCCCCTGAGCCTGTTTCCTCCTGTGTACCAGGACTGTTCTGAGGTCCCAGTGAGTGCAAAGCATACAGCAGGGGCTCAATAAAAAAAAAAAGTTGTTTTGTTTTGTTTTTTGGATGAATGAGAAAATGAGGCAGCCTATGGGGAATTACTTCACAAATGCACTTGTGTGGACAAAATGTTTCCCAGCTGGGGGGTGTGCGGTGATGATTTGCTTGAGAAGCATCCCCCTCAATTCCTCAGGGCCACCCTCACTCCTCAATTTTTTCCACCACTCCATCCCTCCATTCTGCCTTCACCCTGTTCCTTGTGTCATCCCCCACGCGGCTGGCCCTTCTCGGCCCTGTCCCTACTGGGTCGTTGACAAATCCAGTGGTTCCTCTCAATCTCCCAGCCACGAAAGCGTGCAAAACAGGATGGAGAGTTCTCAGGAAGGCAGAGAGGTTGCAAATTTTCCCTGGTGCGGAGGCGGAGCAGGGGTGGAATTGTGGACTGAGAAACATGGTCAGTTTCTGGGATACGGACAAAGGGAGAAGAGAATCAAGTGTAAAACTGCCCAGACTGTAGAAGGTCAGTGTAACTGGTGTAACTGCTCCTGCTTCAATACCAGATGTGACAGCCCTCCCAGAGGCTCAAACCACACATCCGAAGGCAACATCCAACCCCTTTGTGAGACAGCCGTGGGCTCCAGCCGCCCTTAGCTTCCTTGAATAAGGGAATGGTAAGGGGCATATCTGCAGTGATGGGTGCAGGCGATTTCTTTCATCCCCTCTTTCCCCTGCGGGCATCCTCTCTCCCTTCTGCGGTTCCAGTTTCCTAGTTTTGCCTTGAATATGTAACTTTCTAACCTCCACTCTTACAGTGAGAGTCAAAGGGGCCGACACCACCCGCTCTGGGTTCAGCGAGTGCATGCTGTGGCACACCTCTGTGGGAAACGCTGGTTGGTGCAGGGATGGTTAGGGAGGCAGGCAGATGGTGAGACTGAGCCCTGGGATTTTAGTGAACCAATTGGGGCAAGGGGATCTTCTGGAATTGCTGCACTGATGGAGTGGAGGTCTCCAGAGCCCATCTAAGGGAGAACTAAGGGTTGGTAACCTGGATAGAACCCTTCCTGAGGCCAGATATTCAGAAAAATCACTCCTTCCTATTGTACATCCCCCATTGCACTTCCCAGAGACCTCCAAAGCTTTTATGTGTCCTTCCAGAGATATTTTATGTTCATTCAAACAAACATGCATATGTATCCCCTCCAGTTTTACACAAATAGCATTTACACAACATTCACACTGTTCTCTCATTTCTATCAAATTCCAAGACATTTTTTTTATCATTGCCAAAGAAACCCCCATACTCATTAAGCAAACACTCCCCATGTCTCCCTTCCCTACACCCCCCCCCACCCTGGCAACTGTTTATATACTTTCCATCTCCAGAGATCTGCTTATTCTTTTTTATTGATTTTTTTAAAGTACTCTCTACGCCCAACCTGGGGCTCAAACTCATAACTCCAAGATCAAGAGTCTCACACTCCACCAAATGAGCCCGCCAGGTGCCCCCTAGATTTGCCTGTTCTTGATGTTTCATACAAATGGAATCCTATAACATATGTCCTTTTGTGTCTGGCTCCTTTCACACAGCATAGTATTTTTTGAGGTTCCTCCACATTGTGAATCAAGACCTTATTCGTGGGGTGCCTGGGTGGCTCAATCAGTTAAGCGTCCGACTTCGGCTCAGGTCATGATCTCACGGTTCATGGGTTCCAGCCCCGCGTCGGGTTCTGTGCTGACAGCCAGCTCAGAACCTGGAGCCTGCTTCAGATTATGTATTTCCCTCTCTCTCTGACCCTCCCCTACTCACGCTGTTTCTCTCTCTGTCTCTCTCAGAAATAAATAAAAACATTAAAACAATTTTTTAAAAAGACCTTATTCCTTTTTATGGCTGAATAATATTTCATGGTATGTGTATGCCACATTTTGTTTATTCCTTCATGAACTCATGGACACTTGGGTTTTTCCACCTTTTGGCAATTGTGAATAATGCTGGTATGAACATTCTGGTGCCATGTATACTTTTAAAGTCACTCATCTTTTACTTAAGAATATATTTTTGAGACAGTTTCAACCAACATATAAAGATCCCCCACCCCCATGTCCTTTTGAAGGTTGGCAGAGTATTCACTGGATGCACCATCATTTTTGTAGCCCGTCTCCTAATGGCAGACAGAGTCCCCAATTTTACCCTGAATTATAAGTGCCCACATCATCTCACACAGGTGCAAGTATAATTGAAGGATGATATCAACAGTTGTTTAATCAAGGAGTCACACTTGCCACTTTGATAGTGGTCTCCACCTCTTCTTGGGGGTGGGGCCAGTTTATACCCCGCCAGTAATAGATGCACTTGCCTCTTTCCACACATCTTAATCAGCATTGTGTGTTATCACTTTTTACCTTAGTCAGATAAGAAATGACATCTCGTGGTGCTTGTCACTTGCTATTCTCTTATTAGGTGTGAAGCTGAACAAACATGCTCCACTTTGATGTTAGGTGCAGGTGGTTGAGGAAGTGATAAATCATTCTCAGTTTGGGTATGTTGTCATCACTGATCAGTGCAAGTCTCCTCTCTTGTTAGATTTATTTGATTCTCTTTTTAAATATGCTATTCTTGGGGCGCCTGGGTGGCTCAGTCGGTTAAGCGTCTGACTTTAACTAAGGTCATGATCTCATGGCTTGTGAGTTCAAGCCCCATGTTTGGCCCTGTGCTGATAGCTCGGGGCCTAGAGTCTGCTTCAGATTCTATGTCTCCTTCTCTCTCTGCCGCTTCCCCACTTGCTCTCTCTTTCTCTCTCAAAAATAAACATTAAACAAAATTTTTTTTAAATGCTCTTCTTTGTTCATCCTAGTGTTCTTGCAAAATGTGCATTATTTTGTTGAGTATACGTTGCAGTTTAGGAGCATCTGTATTTCCTTTACTGTGAACATTTTATTCATGACGTTTGCCTATTTAGCTATTGGATTATTAGTCTTTTTTTCTATTGATTTGTAGGAGCTCTTTATGTATTAAGACAAGTCCTTTATCTCTGATTTGAAAAATTGTTTCCAAGTTGGCATTTACCTTTTGACCTTGTTTATGTTTTTTTGTTTTTGCCAGCATTGCTTTTAGAATAAAGCCTAAACTCCTCACTACAGCCAATATGGCCCTGAATAGTCCATCCTCTGTGTGTCTGACGTCATTTCCTTCTACTATCTACCTCTATCACTCTGCTCCACCCACTATGGACTCCTTGCTGTTTCTCAAATAGCCCATGTCCCCTCTGGAAAAGGATATTTGCCTTTTCTCTTCCTTCGGCCTGAAAGTGTCTTAGTTAACACTATTCCTCCTTTAGATTCCAACCACCTGCTCTAGGAAGCCTTTTTTGACCACCTCCCTGAGCCATGTCTGTCTTGTTCACCATTATCTCCCCAGCACTCAGCACGGTACCTGGCTTATAATAGCTGCTCAGCAAGTACTTGCTGGGTAAATTAATGAAGAAAGGTCTCAGGAGGCGACAGAGAGGTTGAACTGTTAAAAAATTTTATTAAAATGTCCAAGAAGTACATTAATATCCACAGTGTCAGATACCACAGACCCACAGAACACTGCAGCTCACAGCAAAACCAGCAGAATCTGAAGCTGATCACACGCACACACACTCACACGCATGCCACGCACGCGGCACACGCAAACACACGCACATCCCAAAGGGAAAGACTAAAAGACAAACCACCCACTTTAGAAAAGACCAGAGCCCCCTCCCACCATGGAGCTGGGGTGGAGGCAGAGCAAGGGACTAAGAGGGCCAGGCGCAGGGAGCATAAACAAAGCCCCCCCAAAAAAGTTGCACCCCCAGCACCACCCCCAAAGGAAAATTATTTTATGACATGAATTACTGAAGATGTGTTATTATATTTTTAAAAGCAAAAAAAATGATCAAAGCAAGAAGGCAAATGTACATCCCTGGGCTTTCTCTATAACTATAAGGTGGAGCAATGTTTATAATGTTTATAGCGGGGAAGACTGAAGATCATGGTCAAGGATAAGGATCTAGTTGGCACTTCTCAATCTTTTCCTAAATCTGCCTGTGCATATGAGAGAGTGTAAGTAGGCTTCAATCCTTTCCTCTAAAGTAAAAGCGGTGTTTAGAATCAGACAGATGAAGGACCAAATCCTTACTCCTGTCTTGGCCGTGGATTCAAACCAGTGCCTTTCTCTTCTCTGAGCCTCAGTTTTGTAAAGTGTAAAATGGGGAAATAATAGTTCCAAGATCATTGGGCTGTTGAGAAGATTCAAGAAGATAGCGTGTGAGTCCTTAGCACAGTATGGACTTCATAGCTGTCAGCTATGGTTATTCCTTCCCAGGAGGAATATAGGCTCAATCAACACATTTCTTTCTCTACTGAACCCTTGGACCATATACTTGCTTGTTTTCCTTTCTTGCAGAGGGCCATCCCCCACTGACTTTTAACACAGATCCACAGATTTCGCTTGGAGATTTCCTTTACAGGTTGCCAATTTGGGGGAACACATGTAGTCAGTTCTTTCCCACTTAAAAGATTTTTAGAAAGCAAGGAGAGAAACGTGTGTGTGTGTGTGTGTGTGTGTGTGTGTGTGTGTTTCGGTTTTAACACTGTGCATTTCTCTACAACAAGACCACAGGAAGATGTTACTACTTCAAGTTTTAAGCATTTCTAGTCCACCAGGCAATGAATGGAGACAGGGATGGGGGAGAAGTAGAGGCAAGACCCAGGGCAGGGGACTACCAATGTCTCTTGCGGGATGGGTATGGGCACCGAGCTAGAAAACTTGGCACCTCCTTGGTCCAGGAAGGAGGTTCTTTGTCTCCCTGAGAGATGGAGGGGGAAGAAATCTGGGCTCATCAAGCCCTAAACATCCTCTCATCTGTGTGTGTGAGAGAGATTCACCACACGTACAGAACCACCAAATCTCAGTGCTGGACTAGACCTGGGAGGGTCAGCAACCCACCTTCCCTCTACTGCCCATATATTGCTCTGACTATTCTGACCCCTAACTCTGAGGGCCCAAGAGGTTATTCTAAAAACATTCCTAAAATTCGGTACATAGGAGTTCCATACTCCATTTGTCCACCAGGACCAGAGAAAGAACTTGCGCTGAAGTCCAGGGCGAAGGAAGGGCAGCTGTCAAGTTCAATCAGTGTGCTTCCATGTAGTTTTCTACTCCCAAAGCCAATGACCTTCACTAAAAGCTTCAGCCTGCATTTAGTAAACCTGCACATCTGATGGTTTTACTAAGCCTGAACTTCTGGTGCGAAAAGCAATTCCCTAGTGTGAACCCAAACACACACTCTTGCACCTTCACCAAAGCCTTATTTCAACAACTGGTAACCAGCCCTGCCAACAAAAGACTTAACCAATGCAAAGAATGATCTTTGCCGATTGTGCTTCCCTTCAATGGGAGATGCTCCCAGCGTTCAGTCTGACTAGAACTGACTTTTCAGATACATGGCTATGCCTGCCAAGAGGACCTTGTGTATGTAAGAAAGAGGAGAGAGGGGCTTTTTACAAAGGATTATGGAGGGGGGGATGTGATTTGGGGCTCAGGGATTTCCAGACCCTCTTGTTTTTCCCTGGGCTCTGTCTCCCCAGGTGAAGGTTCCGGAGAAGGTGTGGGAAGGGGGTTGTGCTTCCTTTTGCCTGGTTCTTCAGCAGAAATTCCCTTCTTCCTTCTCCCAGTCCTCTGCTGGGTGTTTCTTGTGTTTTCTGCGCTCCTTGTGCGATTTATGGTGGTGATGCTGGTGATGGTGCTGGTGGTGGTGATGGTGCCGCCGCATCCGATGGGACCGTCTGGCTGCAGGGAAGTGAAGGGGGACAGGGAAGTGGCAAAACATGGTGAGAGGCGGGTGGCCTGACGCAGCGGGCCTTTTCACGGGGAGGAGAAATGAAGGGAACACCGGGCAGGCTGGTAAGTTCTCACTTATCTGCAGGGCTGTATTACCAGGCAGACATTCAGCCAGATCAAAGTGTGTAGTAATATGACAGGGGTTTTTTGTTTGCTTGTTTTTCAATTTTTTTAATGTTTATTTATTTTTGAGAGAGAGAGAGACAGACAGAGCGCAAGGTAGGGAGGGGCAGAGAGAGAGGGAGATACAGAATCTGAAGCAGGCTCCAGGCTCTGAGTCGTCAGCACAGAGCCCAATGTGGGGCTCGAACTCATGAACTGTGAGATCATGACCTGAGCTGAAGTCGGACGCTTAACCCACTGAGCCACCCAGGTGCCCCAGTAATATGACGTTTTAGTTGGAGACTACAAATAACTGGAAACCTGTGCTGGGGTGTCTGGGGACAGCCACTTACGTTTGGTGCAGACGATTTGGGGCTGGTCCCACTTGCCATTGCTCCGGCATCGGATGACGGCCACGTGGTGCTGGGTAAATCCTTCATCACACTGGTATCGTACAGTGGCATGGACATTATACTTGGCCTTGCGAGCACCAATGGGTGAGGCATTCTGTACTGCCGGAGGGGGACCGCACAGCACTGGAGACAGAGGAATCACCAGTTAGGGAAGTGACCACCAAGTCTGGGGCTGCACTGGCTTCCTCTCTTGTTGGGAATAATACACCCATCAACAGATCCTGCCCTTTACTCAGTTGTGAGCTCACATGGGCAGAAGTGACTGTCTGTCTCTTCAACCTAAACCAGGAGCTTCTTAGGAGCAGGAACCTCCTAGATACATCCCAGCCTCCCTAATTCTTAAGCATGATGGCAATGAAGAAGGTGGGACACAAGAATAATATGAACAAATGAAAGGAAGAAAGGACATGAAAAATGTCACAGACACATAAGTAAGAATAAGCAAAAGTATAAGAGAAAGGTGGACACGAGAATGCATATAAGAGTTCCCTTAATATGTAAAGAGCTCTCACAAATCAATAAGACCAACATGCTTATAGAACATTATGCAAAGGAGATGAACTTTCAGGTCCCAGGAAAATAAATACATACAAATAGCTCATCAACATATGAACAGTTGGTTATTCTCATCCTTAAAGACACGCAAACTACCATAACAAGTAGATATTATTTTTTCGCCACTTAGATGAACAAAGAGCAAAAAAGTTTGAGAACACACATAGTTGGCAAAGGTCAGGAAAAAATGGGCACTCTCACACAGCACTGTAGTAAAAATTGGGCAGAGCTGACTCACATTTACACATTTAAATAAAACAATGACCCCGGGAAAGGCAGAGGGAAGTGGTGGGGAGGGTAGCAGCATACCTGTTCCCTTCTTGCAGACATAGGGGAGGTTGTAGTTACAGGGAACGTCATTCCAGCGCCCGCTTTCATGTGCAATCATCACCACACAGTCCTCCCCACCCGCGAAGAAATTGTCAGGCTGGTTCTCCCGCCAGTTCTCATATTGCTGCAGGAAAAGGGAGCAGAGAGGCTTAGACTCCATCACTGCTTAGTGCAGGACTTCCCTGGCCAGGCCACTCAAACTTTAAGGACTCAGTGTTTCTATCTCTACAATGGGCACCGTTTTGCCTGATGGTGGCCTCCACTGCACCTGGAGTCACCCCTCCTCTGGCTGCGAGGCTGCAGTGCCCTCTTCTTTGGCTCTCCTACCTGCTTCCTTTCTCCCTGACAGTCTATTTTCCACATAGGTCACTGTTAGATAAATAGTTGAGCAAAAGTCCAGGAGGGATTCCCTGAGGATGCAAGCGGATAGCTGAAGACTCAAGGGTAGAAATGATGCAGGCAGGGAACAGAATTCCAAGCAGAGGGAACAGCTAGCACAAAGGCCCAGAGGCAGGGCAGTTGCTTATCCTGTTTGAGGAACAGAACAGACGCCAGTGGGGCTTGAGCTGCTGGATCGAGTTGGGGTACAGTCAGTGGGTGGGCAAGGGCCAGTTCTTGCAGTAGAGGAGGTAGATTCTTTTTTTTTTTTTTTTTTAAATTTTTTTTTTTTATGTTTTATTTATTTCTAGGAGAGAGAGAGAGACAGCGTGAACAGGGGAGGGTCAGAGAGAGGGAGTCACAGACTGAAACAGGCTCCAGGCTCTGAGCTGGCAGTCAGCACAGAGCCCGACGCGGGGCTCGAACCCACGAACCGCGAGATCATGACCTAAGCGAAAGTCGGACGCTTAACCGACTAAGCCACCCAGGCGCCCCCTTTTTTTTTTTTTTTTTTTTTTAAGCAGGCTCCAACGCAGGGCTTGAACTCACAACCTGGAGATCAAGACCTGAGCTGAGATCAATAATTAGACACTTGTGCCATCCACAATGTACTGCAACTATCACCACTGTCTAACCCCAGCACATTTTCATCCCTTCCGAGAGAAACTCTCTCCCTATTAGCAATCACTCCCCATTCTGCCCTGCCCCCAGCCCCTGGCAACTACAGATCCAGGGGTTCTGTCTGTCTCTACGAATTTGCCTATTTTAGATATTTCATGTAAACAGAATCATACAATACATAGCCTTTTATGTTTGGCCTTTTCTACCGAGCATAATGTTGTCGGGTTTCATCTACATGGTAGCATATATATCAGCTTTTTATCTGAATAGTGTTCATCGTGTAGACAGACCACATTTTGTTCATCCATTTATCTTTTGATGGCCATTTGTGTTGTTTCCACCTTCCACCTTTTGGCTACTGTGAATAGTACTGCTGTGGACATGAGTGCACAAGTATCTGAGGGAAAGATCTTCTTTCACTTCTTTTGGGTATCTACCTGGGAGCGAAGTTTCTGGGTCGTGTGGCAATTCTGTGTTTGACTTTAACTTTTTGTGGGATCACCAGACCGTGTTTCACAGCAGGAAGAGCTGGATTTTTTATCTTGAGAACAATAGAGGGCCTCAGAGGACTTGAAGCAGGGAGAATGCTGAGCTATGATTTTTAAAAGGTCCCCAATGTACAGGTTTACCTTTTCAGGTGAACATATTCTGTAACTAGATTGAGGTGATGGCCACACAACACTGTGAAAGTACTAAATGCCACTGAATTATATGCTTTAAAATTATTAATTTTGGGGTACCTGACTGGCTTAGTCAGAAGAGCATGCTACTCTTGATCTCCGGGTCATGAGTTCGAGCCCCATGTTGGGTGTAGAGATTAGTAAAATAAAAAATTTAAAAAAGAGGAGAGGAGCACCTGGGTGGCTCAGTCGGTTAAATGTCCAACTCTTGATTTCGGCTCAGGTCATGATCTCATCGTTTGATTCCTGAGATGGAGCCCCATGTGTCAGGTTCCTTGCTAACAGCATGGAGCCTGATTGGGATTCTCTCTCTCCCTCCCTCTCTCTCTCTCTCTCTCTCTCTGTTCCTCCCCCACTCGTGTGCTCTCTCTCTCAAAACACATAAACATTTTTTTTACAAAAGAAAACTTTAAAATGATTAATTTTATGTCATATGAATTTCACTACAATTTTTTAAAAAGTCCCCTTCGGGGCACCTGGGTGGCGTAGTCGGTTAAGCGTCCGACTTTGGCTCAGGTCATGATCTCACAGTTCGTGGCTTCAAGCTCCGCGTTGGGCTTTGTGCTGACAACTAGCTCAGAGCCTGGAGCCTGCTTCAGATTCTGTGTCTCCCTCTCTCTCTGACTCTCCCCTGCTTATGCTGTCTCTCTCTCTCACAAACAAATAAATAAAATTTTTTAAAAATTAAAAAAAAATTTTGGCTGCCAGGTGGAGGTGCTAGAGTGTAGGTAGCAAGTGTGTGTTTTGGAAGGTGGGTCTGCGGCGGGGGGTGGGGGGGGTGGGGGGGTGTTTGCGGGCTGCTGCAGGGGTCCTGGTGAATGATAAGGGAGTCAGGGCAGGCAGGGGGCTGTAGGGAAATGGGATTGGAGGACCCGGCAGCGAGCAAGAGACCTCAGGCCTGAGTCCTAGGTTTATAACTTCAGTCCCTGGGCAGGCCGGGTGTTCACAGGGCTGGGAAGTCAAGGGTGACCTGGAGCTTCACTGAAGCTCCTTTCCCAACTCCAGAAGCTCAGAGCCGGAAGAAACTTTCATGGTTGATTTGCACAAGAGGGGAAAGCCAGGCCAGAGCCCACGTGGCCTATACACACCCCACTGTTCTGGGGGGACCCAAGCCTGGCTTCTGCCACTCACCAGCCCTGTGTTGTCCGTCCACTGGAAATCCCTCTCCACGATCCTGTCATTCAGGCCGATCCAAGTGTTTTCACGCCCAAAGCCTGTGAGGTGGGGCATCCTGAGGGCTGGGTGCCCGCCCCTCCCCCAGCCTAGGCTGGGAGCTGGGGGCTGGGTGGAAGGGGTGGGAGGGGTGGACCCAGTCCCTCCCCCAGCCTTGTGTTGGCTAGAGGCTGTGTCCCCCCCTTCCCAAGCAGATGAGGGTGGGGGGGGGCATGAAAAGGGCTGGAGTTGGGCTCCAGTCTTGCCTCGGTTAGCAGCTTAAACAGTCACAGGAAGGAATAAACAGAAACTTTTTGCAGAAATTAGAGTAAGGGCTAGAAGAGCCCGCAGGCAGGCTGGACCAGGCAGGCAGCTGGGACCTAGTGAGGGAGTCAGTCCCTGAGTGTCCTGGAAGATAAGCATGTGTTTGATGACATGGAGGGGAAAAAACAAAAATGAAGGAACCAGGGAATTAACAAATGAAAGAATTAACAGGGGATGGGATGGGGGCAATGTGAATAATTGGATGGATGAACAAATGGCAGAAGGATAATGAATAAATCAATAAATGCCAGATTTAATTGACGCAATTAAATAAATGAATCTTTTTCTAGATTTATGCAGAACTCCTTCCTCGTTTCATCCCCCACATCACAGATGCTTCCTCATTGCCCTCTTCCCCCTGGGTCTGTTTTATTTGTCATCAGTGCACTTAGGACCAGCTAAATTATAGTACAGACTTATTTAATTAGATATTTACTTGTTTGCCTATAGCCCCCACAAGAATGTCAAGCCCTGCAGACAGGACAATATGTGTCTCACTCACTGCTGTGTCCCAATGCCTGGAACGGTGCCTGGCACATAGCAGATACTCAGTAAATATCTGGTGAATTAATGAAGGAAGTGAATGTATGAAATAACAAGTGAATAAATGGACACATGAATTAAAGTGGTCAGGGCTTGCATTCATAAACACAACTTCAGAAAGGTAGTGTCTTCATGACCCTAGGGGATGCCCTGGCAAAGAAACGTTAAGGGCCACCCTGCTCCCCTCCCCCCCACCGCCAGAGTCCCTACTGTTAATGAAGCTGTGTTCCTCGGGTGAGTGGATGCTGGTCAGGTGGCCGGCTCTGCGGCGGCAGTCCCTCTCGGCATCTTCCCACGCCCGTCGATGGGCAAAGTAGCGGTAGCAGTGGCCCTGGAATTTGTGCCAGCCGTGGTCACAGCCCTCTGTGTCTGGGAGGTGGGATGCGAGCATGAGGGCTGGCCATGAGCACAGCCAGCACACCAGAGAGAAGGCCAAGCCCAAGGTCACTGTGGGGCCAGATTACCCCTGCTCCCCCTCATCCCCCTGAACCTCTGTCCCCCCACCCCTCTCACCTCTCCCCTCCTATATTCACTTCCTTCTCTGTTGCAGGAAGCTCTTCAACTGGAGACCATGACACCCACCCCTCTCATCCCAGCTCTGATGTCTCCTCTAATCTGGCCACACCCTCTGTGTGGACCTGGGAACTCAGGAAATGGTCTCAGGAAGGTCTAAAATTTCTCTTTTGGCAAAAGGCTCAAATAGACATTTCTCCGCAAAAGAGAAAAAAATGGCCAACGGACACATGACAAGGTGCTCAATATTGTTAGTTGTTAGGAAACGCAAATCAGAACCACAATGGGACACCCTTGGGATGGCTATAATTTAAAAAAAAAAAGGAAAATAACAAGTGTTGACAAGGATGTGGAGAAATTGGAACACTTGTATATTGTCAGTGGGGATGTAAAATGGTGCAGCCACTGTGGAAAACAGCCTTGCAGGTCCTCAAAATGTTACACACAAATTGCCAGATCACCCAGCTGTTGCACTACTCGGTATACACCAAAAAGAATGGGGGAAGAAAAAAGGAAACCAGTTTGTCTCCAAACAAAAACGTATACATGAATGTTCATAGTGACACTATTCATATTAGCCACAAGGGGGAGACAACCCAAATATCCACCAAGTGATGAATGGATAAAGAAAATGTGGTATGTCCCTACAATGGGTTATTATTCAGCCATAAAAAAGAAGGAAGCAATGATACACCCTATGATGTAGATGGATCTGGAAAACATCATGCTGCGTGAAAGAAGGCAGACGCAAAATGACACACAGTGCATGATTGCATTTATATGAAACATCCAGAACAAGCAAATCCATAGAGACAGAAAGTGGATTAGCAGTTACCAGGGGCTGAGGGAGGAGGAATGGGGAGTGACGGCTCATGGATACAGGAGTCCTTTTCGGGGTGGAAAACATCTTGGAAATAGCTAGAGGTAGTGGGTGCACAATATTGTGAACGCACTGAATGCCATCGAGTTGTACACTCTAAAAAGATTAATTCTATGTTACATGAATTTTATCCCCAAACAACAATTTGTCATCTGTTCAACTCATGGCCACAGAAACAGAGATGGAGACCTGAAGCATGTGTGACAAACGTGTGGCCCAGCAGCCGGCTCCACTCTTGGTACTATTCCTGGGGTCCCAATGGAGACTTACCTTTCTCACAGACACTGCCCCCGTAGCTGGGGAGGCAAAGGCAGACGAACGTGTTGACCTCGTCAATGCAGGTGCCTCCGTTCTCACAGGGGCTGGAGACACAGTCATCAATATCTGGAGGGGTGGGACTGAGTTAGAGGTCAGCCTCCCCTTGGCTCCCAGTCCCCACAAGGAGCCAGGCAGAAGATGAGGTCATAATCCTACCATCCATCCTGGACCTGAGTGAAGCAACGGTGGTCTGCACAGATGGCTCAATGACTCTGGAGGTCAAGGGGGTGGAACCTCAAACAATTAACATGAATTAGCATTAATGAGAGCAGATGCCACTGGGCCAGCTGAGAGCCAGAGTGTGTGGAATGTTCCATTGGCCTTCAGAACAGTGAAGGTTATACTCTGACATACAGACTCATAGAACGTTGAAGATGGAGGGTCCTATCTGAATGTGTAATGTAGGGAAACTGAGTTCCAGAGTATTTGCAAGGACTTGACACAGAGGCACAAAGCTGTTTGTAGGTAGAGCCAGAAATCAGTTGAGCTAGATCTCAGTTGAGCTCTCCTTCAACCAATTCCTGTGTAGACTGTGCCTGAGTGACTTGGGCAAGTCACTTCCCATCTCCAGGACTCATTTTCATTTTTGCAAAGTGGTGATAATAATAGCACCTTCTCAAGAGTGGTTGTCAGTGGAGGGTCAGTGGAAGAGCTCAAGGCATTACATTGCCTATATTTATTGTTATAATTCTATAATTAGTTTGGTTGTGAAACTGATGAAATAATGTGCAGAGCTCAAGATTTATATCATTTACATTTATTGTTAAATGTTCATAATTTGTCATATTCCCTGTGTTGGGCTTTGGGGCTAGGAAGAGCCCCCTTGGAGCTGGGAGGAGTCTGAGCCTTATCATTTGTCTTTCCCTCTCATCTCTGCCTGGTGGTCATGGGTGGCAGGAAACCTGAGCCATGGTCCCCACGACAAGAGTTCAGCTGTGTGGTGCTGGTTCAGCTAATTGGGACTGAGTTACTGGATCCAAAGAGAGGGGGAGGGGGAGGGAGCATCTGAAGCTGGCATTTTACCCCTGAGACCTCATGGGGATGGCTGCTGAGGCAGACCCCAGGGTTGTGATTCAAACAAGTCTACATTCAGATCCTGAGTCTAGGGCACTCACCAATCTCACAGTTCTCCCCGGCGAAGCCCTGGTCACAGCTACAGCCATACATGGTGCCGTTGGCTTTACAGGTGCCCCCATGCAGGCAAGGGTTGTTCTCGCAGGGATCCAAGGGGGCTGCAGGACGACAGGCAGTGTAGAGAGGAGGCAGGCCACCATGTCGTCTGCCTTCCTGGAATTCAGACCTAAGATTCCCCAAAATCCTCTCTGTGGAGTCCCCTCTGTAACTTCCAATAGGTGGTTGCAGCTGTCAGTTTCCTCTTGCATGCTCCTGTGATGAGGAGCTCATTCCTTTCAGGAACTGCCCCAGAACATCTGTGGGCCACTCTGCTTATGCAAACTGACTGTAGTGGAATGGGCTTCTTAAAGCTTTTTTTGGGAAGTCTCCCAGAACATGGGTTTTAGTGCCTCCCTGACTTGTCCCTCTCTTCTGGACATGGCCTGATGGTCACTGCACTTCTCACAATTTGGAGCACAGCGGTGGACGTAAGGTCCCAAGTAGGGTATGAGCAGCACTAGCAAGAGTGAGAACCATCACCTCCTTCGTTCTGGTGGCTCAATCTTTTTTGATGCAACGTCAGTGGTTATAGGGTGGAGAGGTGCTGGATTATTGTAGTTATAACCATGGGCTCTGGAATCAGAGAGGTTAGTTCAATCCCTGGCTCTGCCACTCATTAAGGACCCTGGACGAATTACTTGTCTGAATTTCAGTTGCCTCATCTACAAAATAGAAATCAAAACAGTTCATCCTTCTCCCAGGCCTGACCATAATGCCATGTCCAGCTCTGTCTGTAACAACTTGAGGCATCTTCAGGGGTCTCAGCATTGCTCGCTATGGACTTGACACTCAGGGAGTATTGAGAAGTGTGTGTCCTTGCCCCCCACCCCCACCATTTCCTCCATCAGCTGGGTTTCCCTGGAAGCAGTTGAATCTCCCCTCCCCATCTCAGAGGCCTCTACACCTTGGTGGGTGGTCTCCACTCTGGAGCCTGGGAGGGGCAGAGTGAGAATTCTCATCCTATCCCAGCTGATCCCCGTCCCTTATCAGGGCAGCATCCAGGCCTCCACTGCACAGAGACTAGAGAAGAGCAGGGTCTGGCCCAAAGCCACACAGCAGAACTGTACAAAAACCAAGACTGGCCTCTAAGGCTCTGCCCTGGAAGCCCAGTTCAAGGCCCCCTTCTCCAACCCCTGTAACCTAGAATTTGTTCTGATTTTGCTTGGTCTCACAAGATACTGAGATGGTAATAAGCAGTCGCCTCCTCCCTGGCCTAATCTCTGCTGTCTGATCTCTGTTCTCCCTGTAGTCGCCAGAGGTAGCTTATGTAAACCTGAGTTAGGTCATGTCCTTCCTCTGCCTAGGTCCCTCCATGGCTCCTCAGTACCCTCAGAGGAAAAGCCTAAGTCCTCGCTGCGGTCCATAGTGCGATTTCTCCCAACAACCCCCTGCCCTACCTCCTCCTCTGTTCCCCCAGCTCATTCTGCTCTAGCCATACTGGCCTTGCTGTTCCTACTACATGCCAGGCAGGGGTCTGCCTCAGGGCCTTTGTATAGGCTCTTCCCTCTGCCTGGAATGCAGTGCTTTCCCCCAGAGCAGTGACATTCCACATGGCAGCCACATATACTCAAGTTTACATTCAAATGGAATAAAAGTAAAAATGCAGTCTCACAGTCACACTAACCGCATTTCAAGGGCTCAGTAACCACACATGGCTAGTTGCTACCATATTAGGCAGCATAGCTCCAGAACATCACTGGGAAAGTTCTAGAATATACCCCTAGAATGTCAGCTTCCAGAGGACAAGGGACTTGGTCTCAAAATGGGGCCTGAAACACAGCAGGCACTCAATAATTGCTTGTTAACTGAATGAAATGAAGGTTGCCGTTGGCCCTTCTGTGGCGGCTGAAGCCTGTCCAGGGGGCAGTGGGCCCAGAGGGGCCTGTGGCTGGTGTATCTGTCCCTGGTATCACCCCAGCACGTGCGTGCACACGCCTGGGGCTGCCGGGTGCTGGGACGCGTGAGCCCCGCCAGGTGCCCTGAGCTGCCGACACCTACCCACGGGCTGGCGGTGACTCAGTCGCTCACTGGTGCAGCTTTTATTTTTGGCTTCATTAGCATTTCTGCTACAAGCAGGCGGGTGGGTAGGCGCCTGGGTCTCCCCCAGCGCTGGCTGCCTCCCTCCACCCAGGCTGCCGTTGCCTTCAGTCTAGAGCCAAGAAAGCGGCAAAGTCCAAGACAGGTCCAGCTGTAGTCTTGGGGGCTCCACCCAAAGCATTTTCCTTGGCACCCCATACATGGCTTCCCTCCCACCTCTCGGTCCAGCCCTCTCCAGCTCCTCTGGCTTTGAGCTTCCTTCCCTTTGTCCATCCCCCACCGCCAGGCTCTGCTCCTTCCCTGGGTGAGCTCACCCCCTCCTCAAGATCTCAGGAGTTTGTTTTTTATACCAACGAAATCTGCACTGAGTGACCTAGTGTTTGAGACAGATGGCCTGGACTCAGATCTTATCATTCACGCTCCTCGGCTGCATGACTCCGCACAAGTCATCTGACTTCCCTGTGCCTCAGTCTCTCCATTTGTAAAGTGAGGATCTCACTAGAACTTGTTCCACAAGGACAGTATGAGGATTAACCAAGTTGAGGGCAGTAAAGGGCTCAAAACAAGCCAAGCATGCAGTCTTTATTGCTGCTCACCAACCACTCCCACCCTCCACCCCGCCCCGCCAGGGTCAGCTTGCCTCCTGGGCATCTAAGAAAAGAAGAGGCAGTCCTGGAGAGGGCCCCGAGGTGCCAGGGTGGGCGATGAAACCTGCATCTGCTCTTTGCATTGCCGCTACACCTTGCCTTCAAAAAAGGAGCAAGTGTAAACCAGTTGTGTTAATAAGAGTGTTTGGCAACTCAGAAAAAGTGTCTTTTAATTAGCTGCTGCTGCTTCTTTTTTTTTTAAAGCTCAATTGACAAAAAAAAAAAAAAAAAAGCCAACATTACTGGTTGAGCTAGAGGGCAGACCTGGCCCCAGGGAAACAGGGCATTGGCTTTCTCTGGACTCCACTGGGCATAGAACAGTGATGGCTTCTACCGACTTGGGCTCTGATTAAGTCTGGCCACTGACTAGGAGGCAGTCATACCTCCCTAAGCCTCATTTTGCTTTCTATAAAATGGGGGTGATGCCCATTCCCAGCACCCACTTTCCCTGTGGCTCAAGGGCCCCCACGATCCACCGTCGCTGAATCCCAGCTGCAATTCCCACTTGAACAGGAAGCCCTCTTTGTCACGCCCCCTCCCTCCAGCCCCATGTCGGGGTGTCTGTGTCCAACTCTGTCTTCCCAGACTGAGGTGTCACTGAAGTCCAGACCCCAGGATCGCACAGCACTGTCTGGCTCAGAGTGGACACAAACAGGATTTACCCCCCAAATCAAACTCCACCCAAGGCCTCATTATCCCCCCCTCGCGGTGCATCAAAACAAAGGTGGAACTTCACCTCCTGGCCTTTGCCCAGGCTGGGGTGTCTCTTCCAGAAACACCCTTTCCGCAATTCAACTCTGCCTAATGAGCTCCCATCTCCATCATCCCCTGCTAGAAACCTTCACGGGCCCCCACGAACCACCCTTTCTCCCAGCTCTGGGCCCCCCAGCCCCTGTCCCCGAGCCCCGGCAACAGTGGGCTGGATGAGGTCACAAGCTTTGAACTCACCCTCCTCTGTACTTCCATTTGCTGGGGTCCCTGTCAGGGTCGGCTCTTCTCCGCTCGCTGCCTCCTCCCAGAAGCCCTCCACACCTGGGCTCCCTGACAGGACCTCCAGCTCAAACTCCTCTGGGCCCAGGGAGGCCAGCAGCGGGGTGCTGGGGGAGTCCCCCGGCACTGTAGGCTCTCCTGAGGAAACTGAGACGGGTTTGTCCATGCTGGCTGTCGTCGGTGTCCAAGGAGGAAAAACAGGCTCCCCCGGGGGACTGCCATCATGTGAAGTGGCCAAGGCTCCCAGTGTTCCCTGGGTCACCATCTGGCCCTCTGGCTCTGGATGCGATTGGGAGCTTGAGGAGGCCATTGTGGACATGGCCAGGACTCCAATCTTGTCCCCCTGGTGCAGGGACATGAGGGTCATCACCATGCTTGAATCCACGGCCACTTGAGGGGTCACGGTGGGGCTTTCAGCTCCCTCAGCCACATGGGATCCAGGTTCCCAAATCCCACCAGCATCACTGGGGGCCAGTGTGGCTGTGGAATCTGTGGGCCCCACCGTGGCTTCTCCATTTAGAGTGGCCCAAGGCTCCAAACTTGGGGTGACCCCAGGAGTCAAGAAGAGTCTAGGAACACCCGAGGGTGCAGATGGGGGGTGGGACTCCAGCCCTTCACTGTGCAGTGAGGGCCACGTGCTCTGGGCCTTGTCCGTGGTGGCCTGAGAGCCAAAAGTGGGGCTTTCTGTTGTGCTGAAGACCCCAGACTCAGACTCCGAGATGTCTCTCACTCCTGTGGGCTCGGTGGCAGTCTCAGTGGGGGTGAACTCTTCTGCCACATTCCTGTCCACAGAAGCTTGTGGACTGGATCTGGGGTGCTCAGCTTTGCTGGGCTCAGTAGGGCTGGTCCCCGCAATATCTCCAAAGTCTGCCCTGGGAGAGTTAGGACTGGCTTGTGTGGCTGTGGGTGTCTGCAAAGGAGCTGTTGCACTTCCCGCTCTGTGGCCACTGACTGTTGGGGGTGTGGCCTCTCTACCCTGTCCTGCTGGGCCTGAGGAGAGGGGCAACGAATGCATTTCTGGATGGATGGGGTCCTGGGGGACAGCCTCGGTCTCTGAGGCAGGGGAGGGTGGGGCGGAAGCCACGGCCTCACTATGCCCCTTGATCCCGTTGGCTTGCGTGGGGAGGGGCGTCGGGTGTGGATGAAGCCACAGTTTGGGGGCACGAAGCATGGCCATGACAGGGAAGTCTGGGGAAGCGGCCATGGGGGATACCTCCCAGGGGGCAGTGCTGGGGCCCTCTGAGGGGTTGGGTTTGAGGGCAGGGACCTCTGAGGGAGACCAGGACGGGAGTGGCAGGTCAGGAGTGGCAGGTGTCACACTGGGGACCTTGGCTTCCCCTAGCTCCAGGCCAGTGACGCTGCTGGGGCCTGGGGCGCTGGGTGGGGCCACAGTTGGGGGCCACAGCCAGGGCTCCGGGGGGCTTCTGCCACCAGGGGAACCTGCAACAATATCAATAAGAGTAATTCTAATTATCTCCTGGCAGTTCCTTCTGTTGAGGCCCCTCGGCTCCAGGCCCAAGGAGGAGGGGATTTCTGAGGCTTGGGGAGGCCTGGGGACCCAGCTGGGATTTGGAACCTCTTCCCCTGTCCTCCTCACACCCCCAGGCAGGTCCCACCTCTCCCTTGGACCCCACTCACCAGCTCCAGGCACATCCACTTCATTGGTCAATACAGCCCAAGGGCTTTGGCTGTGGCTATCCCCCGAAGCATCTGTGGCTCCTGTGGCCAGCAAAGGCTCCACGTGATTCCCAGCAGCCTCTGGGGGTGGGGGCTGGGTGCTGGGCTCAGGTCCCACCTCTAGGCCTTGCTGGGGTTCCTGCTGCTGGAAGTGGCGCCCATTCAACCCTTTAAAGCGTCCCCTCTTCCTGGGCGTCGGGCCAGTTGGAGTGGCCTCCGTGTGAGTGCCAGCTGCAGAGCTAGGGCTGCCAGGGCTGGGGGCCCCTGTGCTCGGCCACACCTCTTCGGCCTCCAGAGGGGGCCTTGAGCCTAGCGTGAAGCCTCCAGGGGCAGGGCTGCGGGTCTCCTGAGACTCCTGCTTCTCTGCCAAGATCAGAGGCTCTTCCTCCCCACTGGATACTAGAGGCTCTTGGAAGTCAGGGGTGACCATCTCCTCCCCAGGGCCGGGCTCCAGTTCTTGGGCAGGGGGCCCTTCTGCGGACAGAATCTCCCCCTCATCCCCAGATGAGGGGGTCTCTGGATCTCCATGTTGTGGTGTAGGATGATGAGCTGTAGGAGAAAGCCGAAAAAGTTGTGTTAGGAAAGTTGGCTGGGAAGTTCTCCCCTCCTGTAGCATGCGGCAGCACCAACTTTCTGTGTCTCTTTGTCTCTCTGTGCCCCTCTGTCTCTAAAATCTCTGTGTGGTTTCTGGGATCCCCCAGACTGAGAGAGGGAGGTGTGAGGTTAACACTCCTACTGTTCAAGCTGGGGCCCACTGTCAAGGTCAGCCAACTGGTCATAGTAAGAGGTGACCTTACCTAGCTGTTGTAGGCAAGGTTCCTGAGTAAAGCTCAGGCAGTGGCCAATTCTCATGAGGGCTGAAGCTCCTAATGAGCGTGGTCTTCCTACAAAGGGATCTCCCCCTCCCCCCTTATACGTTAGACTTAGGTCCTGGGAGTCAGGTTTGCAGCTTCTGAAACTGTCCCACTCCAAGGATTAGGGTCATCCGTAGTCCCTGGAGGTGTGGCCCTGCCTAGGGCCTGTAGCTAATGGAGGAAGCACTTCATCCCCAGGAGATGCCTATACACAAGCCTTCCGCTAAAATATGCTCCACTCAGGAGCGGGTCTTTCTGGGACCTTAAGAGTTATACCCCACTCTCAACAGAACTTCCCCGCCAGAGTTTGGCCTTTTCGGGCCCGGTCCTACCCCCAGGCCGGGGCTCCTAGGGAAAGGCCAGTATCAGGGGCGTGGGCTTCACGGAGGGCATGACTTATCTCAGAGCCAATTTCCAAACACCGCTCTCCTCTGTCCGGGCTCCGCCTCCACTAGAAAGCAAAATTCCCAGGGGCGTGGCCTTGACCAGAATGTATAGCCTTGGGGCGTGGCCGCCAGGGGACTCACCCTCCAGGGCTTGGCCTTGCTCTCACCTCGGAAGCAGTAAGCATCAAAGCGCGCTCCGGGAGCCGGGAAGCCTGTGCGATTGGCGAAACGGTAGACTGTGCGCACGCCGGGGGTTGGGCCGCCGCAGCGCCGGCGCGGCGTCTGGATCGGGTAGCGCACGCTGCCGTCGGCCAGCCAGCCCGGGTCGCACTGGTCCAGGCCCTCGTGCCAGGCCAAGTGCAGCTGTCCCACCGAGGCTAGCGCGGCGCCCTGGCGGCGGCACTGGGCACGCGCGCCGGCCAGTGTCAGGCGGCGGGCCGGGCCCACATAGAAGACCTCGCCTGCGGGAAGGCGCGAGCGAAGGTCAAGCGGGCCTGGGGAATTCTCCCCTGGAGCCCGGGAAGGGGGTCCCCCTCTAAACCCCAGCCTGGCCGGGTTTGGGTGGTGGCTAAACAAGGAGGCGGCAGCCGCCGCTGTGCGCTCCCCGCCGCGTCGCTGTCTTTACCTCCCAGGCAATGCTAAGAAGAGGAGGGCCTTAGTTTCTTTTTACAAATGAGGTAACTCAGGCCTTTGAGTGTGTTGGGCTTCAGAGAAAGAAAGGATCTTGGCGCAGGGAGGGGGCTCAGAGGGTGAGAGGGGTTGGAGGAGGGAGAGGGCCCAGGGAGGGGGAGAGTCTCTGAGACAGGGCTTCAGAGAGAGGGAAGGAGCATAGAGAAGGAGAAGGGCTCAGGGATGGAAAGAAAGCTCAGAGAAGGGTGAGCCCAGATATTGGCTGCAGGTTTAGAGAGAGATGAGACTTAGGAGAGCTACGCAAGGACTTAGGGAGGGATGGAGGTTGGGGAGGGTAATAGGGACTCAGGGAAGTGAGGGTAGGGGGTCCTGCCAGCCCCAGACTTACCCCCCAGCTCACGGGCAAAGCAATACACATCGTAGAGTTCCCGTGGGTCGCGCCTCCCATAGCTCCTCACCCCTGGAAGGCTGCTACGGTCGCCATAGCAACCAGGACGGGACTGGGTGATAGGATACCTGACAAGACAAGGATGGGGTCCCTCTCAAATATGTGTGCCTGGGGCCCCCAACGACCATCTTTCCCCAGGGGTTAGGTCTCCACGTCCCAACGCTGTGTACCCCCCTCACCGAACGGTGCGGTCAGAGAGCCACCCGGCATCACAGTTGTCAAAGCCATCTTCAAAGGCAGCCTGCAGGTGCCGTGGAGCTGCAATGGTGGCTGAGCTGAGACGGCAGGCCTCCTGAGCCTCCGCGAAGGTCAGTGCATAGCGATCCTGGGCTGCCCGGTAGTGGAACACAACACCTGTGGGGGGACATCCAGGATAGGGGTCCGACTGATTGGAATCTTCAAGAACAGACCTCCCTCTTGCAGAATGCCTTCTCCCCGTTTGATAATAATAAACTTGCTCCCCTATGCTGCCCTATACCATGTCAGACTGATATGACCCCATTTTTAAATAAGGAAATTGGTAACAATGACCATAAAGGGCTAGAATTTGTCTCATGTTCACCATGTAAAAACCATTTATAGGGGCGCCTAGGTGGCTCAGTCGGTTAAGCGTCCGACTTCGGCTCGGGTCATGATCTCATGGTTCGTGGGTTCGAGCCCCGTGTCGTGCTCTGTGCTGACAGTTAGCTCAGAGCCTGGAACCTGTTTTGGATTCTGTACCTCCCTCTCTCTCGGACCCTCCCCTGCTCACGCTGTCTCTTTCTCTCTCTCTCAGAAATAAATAAAACATTAAAAAAAAAAAAAGCATTTATAAGCAAGAGCTCATTGACATCTTACAACACTGTGATTATCCCCATTTCCAGAGAGGAAAACTAAGGCTCAGAGAGGTTGAGGGACATGTCCAGTTCCACACAGCCAGTATGAGGCACAGCCAAAATTCATAACCAAGATTACCTGACTCCAAAGATAGCACTCTCCATGCCTAGGGTTAGACCTTGGAGGTGACAGGAGGCATGGAGAAGAGGGAGAGTCTGCCTTTTAAGAATTAAGTACATTCTGAGCTGCTTGGCTGGCTCAGTGGGGTAAGCATATGACTCTTGATCTTGGGATTGTGAGTTCAAGCCCCACACTGGGTATGGAGATGACTTTTTAAAAATGTTTTTAGGGGCGCCTGGGTGGCTTAGTCGGTTAAGCGTCCGACTTTCGCTTAGGTCATGATCTCGCGGTTCGTGGGTTCGAGCCCCGCGTCGGGCTCTGTGCTGACTGCCAGCTCAGAGCCTGGAGCCTGTTTCAGTCTGTCACTCCCTCTCTCTCTGACCCTCCCCTGCTCATGCTGTCTATCTCTCTCCTAGAAATAAAAAATTTAAAAAAAAAAGATTTTAATAAAAAAATGTTTTTAAATGTTTTTTATTTATTTCTGAGAGAGAGAGAGAGAGAGACAGACAGACAGACAGCGTGAGCAGGGGAGGGTCAGAGAGAGAGGGAGACACAGAATCTGAAACAGGCTCCAGGCTCTGAGCTGTCAGCACAGAGTCCAGTGCGGGACTTGAACCTACAAACCGTGAGATCATGACCTGAGCCGAAGTCAGACGCTTAACCAACTGAGCCACACAGGCACCCCTGGAGATTACTTAAAAATAAAACCTTAAAAAAACAAAAACAAAGGAATTAAGTATATGTATTGATAGGGGAAGCACAGGTGACAATAGGAGATCAAGTGGTTCTTGACCAGCCTGGGAATGGAGTCACAGAAGACTTCCTAGAGGAGGTGACATGTAAACTAGGATGGGAAGCATCAATAGTGGGCTCACTGTGATTCAAATCCTGATTTAGGGATGAAAGAAATGGCTGAGCAAGACAAAGGAATGAAACATTCTATGCCATTTTATCAAACTCAGAGCTTCTGGAAGACAGCAGCTGCATCTCAGTTACGATCATGTTCCCAGCACCAGACTAGCATGTGGTAGGTAGGTGCTTAATACATGTTCAGTTGAATGAATGAATTGAACAAGGCCAGAGGTGGAATTTACTTCCTTCATCACTTATCAGTCTTCTTCAAGGTTTATGAGTTTTGAGCAGCGAGGCCATGGAAAAGGGACAGCTGGCTGACCCCATAAAATATGCAGTGAGACACTGTTGGGTGGGAGAATACTGTGCTCCAGGACAGGCAGTTCAGGGATTTGCCCATGGCCAGCAGAGGTTAAGGTAAATCGACTTCCCGGCAAGAACCCACGGGATGTTTTACACACAACAATCCATTCATTTGCCAATTGAGTCATTTGTCAATTACCTATTGAGCATTTATAATGCCATCCCCGTGCTAGTAGGACTTTGCTTTAATAATCAGAAAACTTTTTTGTTTTGTTCACGTTGATCAGTTAGGAAAAGAGAAACACTGGCTATTTCAACAGAAAGAATGTAATACAGGAGTTGGTTAAACAGGTAGTTGAGGACTGTTATTTACTGAATATATATTTTCAGTTGGCTATGAAAAGAAAACCTCACTCTTTAGAAACATAAATTTATTTTATTTTATTTAAAAAATTTATTGTAAAAGGAAATTTGTATCCCTATTTTATTTTTTTTAAGTTTACTTATTTTGAGAAAGAGAGCATGAGCAGGGAAGAGGCGGGGGGTGGGGCGGGGACAGAGGATCTGAAGTGGGCTCCATGCAACAGCAGAGAGCCATGTGGGGCTTGAACTCATGAACCATGAGATCATGAACTGAGCCAAAGTCAGATACATAACCGACTGAGCCACCCAGGTGCCCTTGTAAATAGATTTATTTTAAAAAGAAAGTCAATATCCTTTGTCTTATGTGAAAGTAGGTAACCATGAAAGGGACTTAGAATAAGGTTATGAGGGGCACCTGGGAAGCTCAGCAGGTTAGGCATCCAACTCTTGAGATCAGCTCGGGTCATGATCTCAAAGCTTGTGGGTTTGAACCCCACATTGGGCTCTATGCTGACAAAGTGGAGCCTGCTTGGGATTCTTTCTTTCCCTCTCTCTCTGTCCCTCCCTCACTTGCACTGTCTCTCTCTCTCAAAATACATAAACTTAAAAAAAAGGTTATGAAATCCTATAAAATACTGTGGTCCACAAGAGAAGTATGAAAGAAAGGGTAACACTGGAGGAGACTTTTTTTGGGACTTTATCAGAAGAACTGAATGGGAATCATTGCTCAGGGAATGATTGCTAAGGTGACATTCTGTGGGTGAGCTTCAGGCTCCGCACCTCCCCCTCCCAGCCTTGTCCTCTCCCCTGTCCTTAACTGACCTGTCACCTCCAGGGGCACCAGGTCCTCCTCATCCTCTATGCCCCTCACCACCTGGCAGCGGTAGAGCCCAGAGTCGCTGGCTCTCAGCGGTCCCAGTAGCAGCGTCGCGTTGGCCCGGTGCCGGGGGTAGGCAGGCAGTGACACGCGTCCCTGCCAGCCCTTGGCCACTCGAACCACATTGTCCTTGGCCACCAGAATAGGCAAGTCCTGCCGCTGGCCTGATGCAGTCCGCACCTTGGTCCACTTGATCCGAGGGGCTTCTCGGCCTGCACCTGGCCACGGCCGCAGGGTGAAGAGACAGGGCAGGGCCACTAGCTCTGCCAGCGCAGCCCGAACCAACCCTGACCCCACCTTCTGCAGGTGGAGCCCCTTGTTGGCGGCAGCGGAGGCAGCGGCAGTGGCATCCTGTGTGCCTGGGGTGGAGAAGGTGGAAAGAAGACCTGACTGACTCAAAGACAGAGACCAATAGAGACTGCTGCTTCTCTCACTTTACAGATAAGGAGACTGAAGCCAGAAAGGTTAGGTTGCTTACAAGATCCTAATGCAGGGAACAGATCTGTGATGTGCACCCCAATCTGTGAGCAAAAGAGGAGTAATTGGGTCACGTCCCTTCATAATTCTGCATCTGCTCAAAATCCAGACCCTGGCTGCCAAGGATTTGACTCTCTGTCACTGACTCACTGTGTGGTCATGGGAAAGTCACTTAACCCCAAAGTCCAGTAAGAAGCAGCCATTAGAAGGCAAATGTTTTGTGTTTGAGGAGTAACCTTCTTTATAACGGGGACACTTCATACATAGCGATCAGCTCATTTGATTTTCATAACCATAGGCAGAGGTAGCCATGTCTCATTGTCTTTTTGGAGGGTTGAGGAAACTGAGTCTCAGAGACAGTACTGTACTTGCCTAACCACAGAGCACATCAGGAGGCATTTCCAGTACCTGAGCTTTTAACCATCACTGGGGAGAGGCCAGGGAGAGTTATACATACCTTATTTCTATTGCCCCGCCCATGGCAGGCATCACTAATCAATCTCTGCACTGTTTTCCTTTTTTTCCTCTCTCTTCAGCTCATCTCAGCAAAAACAGTGAGAGGCAGGAACCTCCAGCCTCTGCTGGCAATGACTAAAAATAACCTCTCAGGTGTCTTGTTCACTTTTGACTATTCAAAGACCTTTTTCATCTATTCTCATTTTATTCTCCAGACCAAGCCAGGGAACCAGCAGGAGAAAGCTCTAAAGTTAAAAAGCTGCCCCATCTTGTCGGTCCCCCAGAACCCAACCTCTGCCACCTCACAAGCTAACTCACTCTGTTCCCCGGCCACAAACAGCAGCATCTGGAGCATCAGGAGGCCCAAGGCCCAGACAGACGTGGCCCCCATCCTGGACCTGGAACAAGATGGAGACAGAGGGAGAATGGGGGTGAGTACAACCCACCCAGTTAGTGTGGAAGGACCGAGTCTCCCCATCCTACAGACCTGGAAACAGACTCAGAGAGGCTAATGTGTCACTCAAGGTCACACAGTCAGCAAGCAAGGATTAATCCAGGATCCAAACACAGGACCAGCTGACTTCAGGATCCCAGCAGTGAAGTTTCACAGTCAGAAGCATGGGTGCTAGAGTGAATCAGACCTGGGATTGTCTATCTGCCTGTTCCTTGCTGTGTGACCTTGAGCAACTAGATTAGCTTCCCTGTGCCTCCGTTTCTTTGTAGGTTAGATAGGGATAACATCAGGTAGTTGGAAGGAATAGATGAGTAAATACAGTCAATACATATAAAATGCTTAGAACTGCCTGGCGTGAAGGAATAAATTTGAGCTGTTTTTTATTTTTTATTTTATTTTTTCGAGCTGTTTTTTAAAAAATGTATTTATTTAATTTCTACACCCAACGTGGGGTTCGAACTCATGACCCTGAGATCAAAAGCCACATGCTCTTCTGATTGAGCCAGTCAGGTGCCCCTGAGCTGTTGTTATTATTATTATTGACTTTAACACAGCGAAGATGAAAATCCCATCTTTCAGGCTGGCCTCACCCACACGATTAGGGTTCCAGGAGGGCAGTAGCCAGTCCCAGTCAGCCTGGGGACCCCAGTCCTCGCAGTAGGCTGGCCTCCAAGCCAGCCTTTAATCTGGGTTTGCTGACTGACACGATTCTCAGCTTCAATTCCAGGATTTGGTTGTCGCCAAGATTCTATTCTTGGTTTCTGGGATTTTTGAGAAGCTGCCAAGTCCCAGCTGGAGGAAGGGGCCTCACCCCTGCCCACCCCACCCTCCTCCTGACTTCATACCACCTGGCGAAGATGCCTCCTAGATCCACAGAGAAACTCCAGTTGTGGGTCCAGCCTTCTATAGGGGTTGTGGCCCTCAGACATAAAATGGACAATTATTGAGTGCCAGCTGTAAGTAAGGCTCAATCCAGGCACTGGTACATGGAAGTGCCCTCCCAGGCCTCACATTCTTCCAGAGACCAGAAACTCTGGGGAGACAGTCCCTCCCCAAAGCCTCACAGCCCGTCTGTACCACTCCCCGAGGTGGGGACAGATGGCAAGTTAGAGCATCCTCTAAAAATCTAGCTCTTGCAGCCTCCCCCCAATAAAAGAATAGCCCTGAGGAAGGGAGTGTAGACAGCATCCAGAATGGGGGCTGTGGAGGACAGCTGGTCCCGTCCCCAGTGCCCTTTCCCAGCTCCCAGAGGCCCTCCTGGGAGGCCAGCCGGGGACCTATCCGTGGTGCTGAACCCTAGGAAGGCAAAGCAGCGACAATGCCCACTTGGTCTCCTTGTCTTCCTCTGGCAGCAGCACCACCGCCCCACCCTGGGCCCAGAGAGGGCTAGCAGTTTGCCTAGGGCTGCACAGCAGGTCAGAGGCCAGACTTTGGGATGGTGCCAACTACCAACCTGTAAACCTTAGCGACTTCTGCCTCCATTCCAGGCTGTCCTCATTTCTCCCCTTTGGAATCCTGAACAAGTGCAGGATCCCCTGATGGCTATACAAGGCCTGACAAGGTATTAGAGGGTGGGGCAGGACTCTGGGCTGCACCTGCTGCAGGAGGGCCTTAGGAGGGGGCAAGTTCAGAGAATTCACACATACACACACACACACTCACTTTGTATGGTTAAAAGACAGACTACATCCAGAGGCACCTGGCTGGCTCAGTCGAAGGAACATGTGACCCTTGATCTCCGAGTGATGAGTTTGAGCTCCGTGTTGGGTGTAGAGATTATTTAAAAGAAAAAGAAAAAAAAGCTCTGCCTATTTCTATACATTGTATGATCCTAAACAGGTTGCTTCATTCTCTGTGCCTCATTTTCCCCATCTGTAAAATGGGGATCACCCAACATGTACCTCATAGTGTTATGGTGAGGATGGAATGAGCAAAGACTTATGGAGTGCTAGAAATGTTAAATTAAAAATCAGCTTTTTGTATACAAAGCCTCATGTACACATGCAAATGCACAGAGGTGATCCAACACAGTGACAGTTTCAGGTGCACCCTCCCACGCGCACACATACCCTCCCAGAGGCACTCTGTTCCCTCCACTTGCACCCTCACACACCCACACCCCTTCTCTTAAAATACCTCCTCCCCGGAGCAGCCAGAGGTGAGCATTTACACAGCTGTCTGGGGCTGGTCCCCTCATGAATAATGCATAAAACTCATGCATATGCAACTGGGGCCCATGGGGCATTGGAGGAGGGGCGGTGCTGAAGGAGGGTGTGTGTGTGTGTGTGTGTGTCCGTCCCTCCCTCTGACCCACCCCCTGTTTCAGTGGGCACTGAATGTGGATGTGTTTGCCAGCAGGCATTTTTGTGTCCCTGGGTGTGTGTTGGGCTGCTGTGTCCAGGCAAGGATGTGAAGTTGTGCTCTGTGATATGTGGATGTGTGCATCGATGTGCAGCAGCTCTGTGCACTGTGTGGAGCACAGGGGACCCACTGTGGTCTCTGAATATGTGAGTCCAAGTGTCCCTCCGCAGGGGTTGTGAGCACATGTTTGTGTTTCTGGCCTCAGAGTCAGGGCATATTTGTGTGTATGGGCATGATCGTGGAACTCCTCAGAGGAGAACTGAAGCCGGGCTCAGTAAACCATCTCAGGCTGCCCCTTGGGGACCTGAACCCCAACGTCTCCCCTATTAGCACCCCAACTCTTCACAAAGACCATATCTCACACCCCATGCTCAGGGTTCACACTGCCAATCACATGGAGAGGAGCCCCTTGCTGTACACACAGCCACACAACCCCAGACTCAGAGCCTGAGAGACACGCGCACACACAGATTCACTGACATTAACAAAGAGAGACAATATGGGCACTTACAAGGCAGGCAGCATGTCTTCTGCACAAAGACACACACCCACAGTCTCAGGCTCCCCATATAAACCCCTCGATGAGGCCATGCTGTCAGACACAGTTCCTCACAGACACTCACACATGGTGATGCCAGCCCCTGGCACAGACCAGGCTGGATAAATGTGGCCTTGGTGACTGGTGGGCACACACCATTTTGCCACCTGGTGATGTGGCCCTGGCACAAGTTTCCTGACAAAGACACAACCTCAGTCACATTAGACTTACAGAAGACCCCAGACTCCCCATGGGCACACAACCTCTCTCAGCATGGGGTACACGCACGCGCGTGCACACACACACACACACACACACAGAGCCCCCATCTCCTGGAAGGGGCACCTTCCATTTGGGAATGTCCACAAGCCAGCAAGGCTGCCGGGTTCTGAGGTCCCACGATCTGCCCACCCCTCCCTCCTTGCCCTTCCCCCACGTCCCCCGCTGGGGCCCAGCGCCAACCCTCTCCTTGTCCTGGCTGTCTCCCATTAATGCTGCTGAGAGGAACAAAGCCCCGTGCACATAAATGGGGGTCGTTCCTGCCTAGGCTGGGCCTGGGATCCCAGCCCCCTACTTCTCAGTGCCTGTGCCCCCAAACCAAGCCAGGACTTTCACAAGGATCCATATGGGCAGATGGAACTGAAGGGGTGAGGCAAGAGTCTGTGTCCCTCTGTGAGGACACAGTCAGACGTGGAGGTGCTGGGAGCGGCCCCCCTCTTGGGACTGAGCGCCCCTCATGGGTCCTAGGGATCCTAACTGGGGGCTTCTCGGAACTCACACCCAGCATTCACCTGGGAGACCCAGTGTGCTGGAGAAGAGACACCACCCCAACTCCAAGTCTGAGGGAACAACAAGGACCACCTTGGGATGGAGCCCCCCAGAGCCTCCTCCCTGAATCAGGCTGTAGTGACAGGACCTGGGCCAAAAGAAGAGGGAGACTGTGGGGCGCCCCTTCCCCACAGATGTTCACACTCGGGGAAGACCCCCCTTCCATTGGACTCTGGCTAATCTAGAGGGCCCCCCTCCCCACTGCAGTCCAGCCTGGATTCCTCCATTCATCTGCAAATTGGGAATCCCCACTTAAAATCCTGGGGTGTTTCAGCTCAGACACCGGGATGCCCAGTTATGGAGCCCCCATATAGCATCTGAATGTTCCCTTCTCTCTAAACTCGGGGTGCCCTCCCTTAGCCTTGGTTCCCAGTGCCCCCTCCCCAATTCTGAGGCCCACCCCCAGCCCGGCCCCCTCCCCACCTTGCGATCCTCTCCGCATTCCCCGGACAACCCAAGGGTGGACCCCCAAATCCGAATCCCCCTGACATTCCTAAGTGTCCTCCAGTTTGCGTTCTCTTCCCAACCTGGGTCTCCCCTCCCCCCTTCAGCCCCCCTCCCTGTTCTGGGGGCTTCTCTCTGATCCCAGGCCCCCTCCCCAATCTCGTGCTCGGCTCTAATTCCGCGGATCTCTCCCCCAACGCGGCCCCCTCCCCACGACGGACCCCCCACCTGACTCCTAGCTCGGACGCATCCCGGGGCGGTCGCCCGGCACAAAGGACGCTCCGGCTTGGCTTGCTCGCGCCGGGTCCAGCCCCTGCGCCCTGCGCTCCGCTCGCCCCACAGCCGCCTCAGCGCTTATAAAGGGGCCGCGGGGCTGCTCTGCGCATGCGCCCCTGCCTGCTGGAGGCCTCCGGCTGCGCGAGGAAGGGGGCTCCCCCTACCTAACCCCCCCGTCCCCACTTCTTCCAGCTCTCACCCCACCCAGGCGAAGACTACGTCTGATTTCCCGCGCATTCTCCCATTTGCCCCAAGAGTCACATTAAATGTTCCCAGACGCCCCGCGGGGGGCCTGTCCCATCTTACAGACGTGGAAACTGAGCCTCTGGGAGTCGAAATAGCCCCCCCACCCCCCGGGTCACGCACGGAGGAAGGGCAGAGCTGGGCTTCCAACCCTGGTCTGCCTGATTTTCCAGGGCTCACACTTGGAGCAGTTTTGGCTACAGTTGCTGTTTTATCCCATGAATAGAGAGGAGGCTGAGGCTCAGAGAGGATAGGAAGATGACTGGGTCACACAGCTGGTAAGAGACTCCCAGCGTTGGAGCCCAGGTGTGTCACACCCTGGAGCTGTTTCCACCAGCTGCAGCCTGCAGCCAGAACATATCATCCTTTTCATTCATTCCTTTATTGAGTCAGCATTTGTAGGACGCTGGCTGCCCAGCAGGTACTGCTATCACAGGAATCCTTCTGCTTTGGGCAGGGGGCATGTGTGTGTCTTCTCAGGGAGACCACAACCTTAAAAAGTCTAGATCCACGCAATGGAATATTATTCAGCCATTAAAAGGAATGAAGTACTAACACATCCTACAACATGGATGAACCTCAAAAACATCATGCTGAGTGAAAGAAGCCAGACACAAAAGGCCACAGTATGGTTCAGTTTATGCAGCATGTTTCGAATAGACAAATCCAGAGGCAGAAAATAGATGAGTGGTTACCAGGGACTGGAAGAAGGGGAATAGAGAGTGACTGCAAGTGGGTACCGCATTGCCTTTTGGGATGATGAAAATGTTCTAGAACTAGATAGTGGTGAGGGTTGCACAATGATGTTAATAAGATCAATGCCCCAGAATTGTACACTTTAAAATGTTAAATTTTGTGTTCGGTGTACTTTACCACAATGAAAAATGGAAATAATGGAAATGAGTGGGGACAAAAGCTTAAAGAGATTAGCCCTTCCCCCACCTTCCTTCCCATGGTCATTGTTTCTCAGCTTAGGATGGACTGCACTGGGCAGAGTCCACACACTCACACCATGTCCTGCACATGTGAGTGTGTGTGTGTGTGTGTGTGTGTGTGTGTGTCAGTCTGACAGGGGACAGACAAATGGGACAATTTGGTTTCGGCAAGATTAACCAAAGAAGGGGTGGAAATGAGTAAATGTTGAGGAAAGACCCCAGGGCAGCAACGTTGCCCCAGGTCATCTGTATGGGTCAGTGTCTCATGCATGTGGACCCAGTTTACTGGTCCAGGAGTGGGCAGTGATGGCTCTAGGGGCCAAAGTGACACACTCAGGGGGCACCTGGGTGGCTCAGTCAGTTAAGCGTCTGACTCTTGATTTTGGCTCAGGTCATCTTCTCATGGTTTGTGGGATCCAGCCCCGCATTGGGCTCTGCACTGACAGCTGGAAACCTGCTTGGGATTCTCTCTGTTCTCTGTCTGCCCCTCCCCTATTCATACAGGAGCACATGCCCCCCTCCCCCCAAATAAATAAATAAACTTGAAAAAAGAACAAGCGACACACTGGAGAGCTATGGTTTAGAGGAGAGACAGAGGTCAGGGGTTACACTGATATGAGTGTCCTCAGTTGACAGACTGGTGACGAGGTGATTGTGGCAGCGTTGGTTGGGGTGGGGGAGTCCAGGGTCCAGGGTCACATTGTGTGATGTGTAAGGGATCCAAGCAGCTTTGTTTCCACAAGTTCAGGGTTCAAACCTTCCACTCCTAATAGAGTGGCTCTGGGCCAGCCATTTTGTCTTTCTGTGCCTCAGTTTTCCTGTCTAAAAAAGGAGGGTAATTAAGACTCCCCATCTTACAGGGTTGCTGGGAAAATGAAATGGGAAGTAAACACATAAGATGGGGGCTGCTATCATGCTGCTGCCCATTTTCCAGCTGGAGAAACTGAGGCTCAGAGGCACAGGACCACCTGCCTGAGGTTGTACGGTATGGGTAATGGCCAAGTGGGAGTCTAAGTTCATGGCCTCAGAGCCAAGCTGACCCCCACCCCCACCTCTTTACACCCCCTTCTCTCCACCCCTATGTCCCCCTGGCCAGTGCCAGGGCTGAGCTTAGAGGGGCTGGCCTGGGGCCCAGGGTGGTGGGGGGGCAGGCTGTTGCTGGGGGCTTGAATGAGGCAACCTTGCCTGGGAATCTGCTGGGCTCAAAGAGCTATTTATAGGCCTGCACTGGGATTGGGTGAGCCACCCGCCCCCCCCCCCCCACCAGCCCTGAGTGCCTTCTCTGTGCCCCCCACACTGGGGCGCAGGCCAGGGGCTGAGAAGCAAGTTGGGGGAGGGGGCAGGGGAGGGGGCTAGTGGGCCAGAGCAGGAGCATGGAGGCTGGACCTACTGGGGGAGCTGGATCTCAAGGGTGGACGGTGTCCCTCCAGAACGTCTCTTAACATACCCAAAGTGACACACAGGTATGACACATGCAACTGCATTCACATGTGTCACACAATGACACCAACAAACCACTAACCCACAGTCACATCCCACACACACAGTGACAGCACAGGTGGCTTATATACAATCACATGAGACAAGGCCACATATACGCCACACAGACCACATACAACCTCATTTGGCTGCGCACAAGTCATGCGTGCTGCTAAACCAAACTCACAGCTGTGATCCCAGCCACACCTATGGTCCTTTTATGGTCAAATACACGCACTGCAGTACCTTAGCCTTCCTGGCAGCCACAAACAAGCCCACATTTGCCCCACATTGTTCACACTCAACCATGTTTACAGCCGTGGGCACACCTACAGCCAGCCAGCACCCAACTACGATTGCTAGGCACACGGGCACCGACACGGAGACATAGTCCTCCCGGGACCAACCTCACAACACAGCCACTCATGCTCACCATTCATCATTCCCCCTGTTGTGGCCCCGGGGGTCCCCTGGGGAGCCCACGACCAGGATGCCTGGCCACCACCCCACCCCCACTTCTGCTGTCACCTCCACTTACCCAGGCTCTCAGCCTCCCAGGCTTGCACCCTCCCAGGACTGACAAGTCCAGCTGGCATCCATCTACTCTGAGGTGGGCCCTGTTGAACCTAGGCAGACCCTGGCAGATAAACCAGACCTGGACCTGCCCCAGTGGGGACTGTGGGTCATGGAACTGTCACATCCATCCCCACATACTCTTCAGGGTGGAGCCTTGAGGCAATCATTACACTGATCCTCCAGGGGGGAGGTGGGAACCAAGGCTTGAAGCTATCTGAAGGCCTTTCCTTGCCCTGCTCCAGCATAACAAGCCCATGAGAAGTGGGACCTGTTTTTTGTCATGGGTGGGGCTGCATCCCCAGAGAGAGTCCCTGCTGACCCATACTTGCTGTGTGACTTCAGTAAATACCTGACTCTCTCTGAGCCTCTATTTCCTCTTTTGACAAATGCAAAACTCCGCCCATGGAGAGAACACCAGAGTCAGATTGGGGTTTGAATTCTTCTCCCCCTGGATGACCTTAACCAAATGACTTTGTTTTTCTGTGCCTCAGTTTCTCTCAGTGAACCAGAGTTGCAGCTCCTGGCTCTTCCAGAGCCTCCTCTGCTCCATCTCCTGCGGGAGGGGGGGGGGGGAGTGCCTGGTCTCTCCTCACTCAGGCAAATGAATGGACCACTTTTGGCTGCCCTGCTGGGAGCTTAGAGCTGCTAATTCCCTGGAGAAACAGGAGGCTCTTTCATGCCCAGGCGCCAGTGGGGTGAGGAGGCGGGAAGGGGGTATTGAGCTGGCCTCATACCAGTGGGCAAGGCGGCTCCATGCCAAGACCAGGAGTGGCGCTGGCAGGATGGGGGGTTGGGGGTGGCTAGGGCCATGCGTATCCTCCCTGGGGGACATTAGGTATATCCTCAGCTGTAAAATGGAGGCAACATGGACCAGCACAGCCCGTTTAATGAACCAGTGGATGGAGCAAAATGTGGTTTTGAGTCAAACACAAGATGGGCTCTCAACAAAGGTCAACTACTGTTGTTTGTCGGCCTAAAGAGACCACTGCATTCTCCAGCAATCCTATAAACAAAATTGTCTCCATTTCACAGATGAGGAAATTGAGGCCCAGAGAGGTCAACATGCTTGTGCAAGATCACATGGCCAGTGAGTGAGTGACCTAGCCAGGATTTGAACTGGATCTGGACCCTCCAGGGTCCATGCTCTTCCCACCTTCCTCTTGGGGTAAAGAGGTCTTTTCTGCCATCCTCAGTCCTGGCCCCAGCACTGAGACCAGCAGCGCCAGGCCTAGATGGCATCAGGCCATGACTGAATGCAGGAAGTCCTGGTGGGCAGAGGCTGGTGGGGCAGCCCTTCCGCTGGTGTCCCAGTTTCCCAGCCAGTCCCCCCTCCCCATCAGAGTGGGCTTGGGAAGATCCTAGTAGGATGCCAGGAGAACCATTCCCCTAGCCCTTGAAGAAAGGGGCTGGATTCTACACCATTCAGTTAAAGCCAGGACCTGCAGCCTTCTGCCAATAGCTGATTTGTCTCAGAACCCTCCATTCATGCAGATAGGATGGTGTCTTGCCCTTTCTCAAACACCTTCAGGTTCAGCAGGATCTTGCTCCACATATTTTATTCAAATTCATCATTTTCCACCCAACCAGTCTTTTACTTATGCTGTTTTCCTTGCCTGGACAAATCTCCCCCCATTTTTCTTACCCTGATAAATTCCTGCCCACCCATTAAGGTACAGACACAAGATCCCCCTCCCAGGAAGCCCTTCCTCCTGGTAGAGCCTCTGGTCTCCCAGCCCTAGGTCTCCCTCTGGCTCAACCGTGACTGCATGTGTGTGTGTGTGTGTGTGTGTGTGTGTGTGTGTGTGTGTGTGTGTCTAGCTCTGTCTTACCAAAAGTTGGGAGCTCCTCAGGTATGGAGGAGGCTTCTCACAGTCCCCAGCACCATCCAGCACAGGGCTAGCCAGGCGGGAGTGATAGTTGTGGTCTAGTGAATCAGTGAACCAAATCTTTAGCCTTTGTGCAATCTGGTTTGGCAAACCTCCGTTCATCCTTCAAAACCCACTTCACATGCCTCCTCCTCCATGAAGCCTGTCCCAGGAAGAAAGATTTGGGGGCTAAGCCTCTTGCGTTCCAGCTGGGATACACCAGGCTGACGAAGTCTAGCTGTACTAGCAACATTGTGGCCTCTTTCTCAACTCCTCCTTGGTCCCTAGGGGGCACTGAGGCGCTCGGCAGCTTTAGCAGTTACGGAATGGTTTTGACTGACTTCCCCAGGTAGGGAGACATCATTATAGGAAGTCTCTCAGACTTGCTATACCTTATACCCTGCTCTATACCCGCAGGCACCAGAAGACGGCGCCCCGCACACAACTTGGCACACAATTCTTTTAAGCGCCTGCCTTCTTCCTCCAGCTCCAAGAGAAACTCAGTACTGGGTGAAGGCCCTTTAAGAGGCGGGCTCGGAGAGGCGGGGCTCAAATTACATCCTGCCCCGAGAACGTGGGCGGAGCAGGTCTGAGTCACAGTGCGCTTGCGCGGTGTTCTCGTGGTTCCGGGTCCTGTTCTGGTTCTCCAAGCTGTTCGCCGAGAGACAGAAGCTCGGAAGTCCGAGCGACCGCCGGGAACCCACAGGAAACCTGTTTCCCTTCCTTGAACTCGCTGTGAGAGTTTAGCCGCGGCAGTTTCTTTGAAGCTCTTGGAGACTCTGAGGCGTGGTCAAGGTCGCGCGTCTGTGGCTGCGTTGGCTCCGGAATACGCACACCGGCTACACCAGCTGAGCCCTGCGAGGCTTTGCGGAGCCGAGATGACCCACTCTTTGGTTTGTCCAGAGACAGTGAGCAGGTGAGAACCTGGGGGACGAGCAGTGGCGGGCGTGGCCCTCGAGCCCGGGGTTGAC
This sequence comes from Hyaena hyaena, assembly GCF_003009895.1. Lineage (NCBI taxonomy): Eukaryota > Metazoa > Chordata > Mammalia > Carnivora > Hyaenidae > Hyaena > Hyaena hyaena. Next base: position 5,331,034 of record NW_024080662.1, read on the forward strand.
AGGGTTGGGGGTGCCCGGGGAAGCTGGAGGTGAGGAGGGGCGGGACTTCGGCGCTGGGCTTAGCCCGTCTTTTCGCCCTTACTCTGGTGCCTCCAGGGTGAGTTCAGTGCTGAATCGCAACACTCGGCAGTTTGGAAAGAAGCATTTGTTCGACCAGGATGAGGAAACGTGCTGGAACTCGGACCAGGTGAGTCACTTCTCCCTGGACCGTCCATCCGTCTTGTGAATCAGATTCAGGAGTCCGGGCTGCCTTGAGAACTAAGGAGCACTCCAGCTGGGCACAGTGGAGTTGGCCACGGAGGGAACGTGTGCCAACTGCGCCTCGCACCACCCCTCCCCCATGGACTGTGGGAATAAGGCATAGTAGGGCTCTGAGCCTGGACAGATTGTGAGCCTCAGTTTCCCTGTCTGTTTCCAGGGCCCCTCTCAGTGGGTGATACTAGAGTTTCCCCAGCGCATCCGTGCCTCCCAGCTGCAGATCCAGTTCCAGGGGGGTTTCTCCAGTCGCCGGGGCCACCTGGAAGGTACTAGAGGGCTCTGGAAGGTGGGGGTTTGGAGAGGGCACCGCAGCCTCACAACCTGCCCCGTTCTCTGTTGTAGGTTCCCAGGGGAGTGAGGCTCTTAGCAAGATTGTGGACTTCTACCCTGAGGACAGCAACTCACTTCAGATATCCTTCCTGGGTCTCTGGGGTGGGGTGGGGGTGGTGGTTTGTGCCTCTGAAAACCGTGGGCCCTGGTGTGTGATCTTGAGCAAGTGAGCTCTAGACCTCCATTGCTTCATCTGTAAAATGAGCTGTCCTGTGTGAGAGCTTCAGAAGGGCTCACGATGTGCGGGGTCACCCAGGACATTGGTGGTGTCTGTGCTGGGGCCTGGCAGATGGGAAATGATAAACTACCTATTTCCCTTGACTGCCTATGCTCACACCTTCCCTGTGCCAGTTGCTGAGGTGGACCGGCTGAAGGTGACATTTGAGGACGCCACTGACTTTTTTGGCCGAGTTGTCATCTACCACCTGCGTGTGCTGGGGGAGAGGGCGTGAGGCCACTGGGTAGCTGACACCTCCAGGAAGCCCTTGGGGGAGCACAGTGAAATCCTTCAAGTTATGCACAGAAGGTTTATTGGTTCCTCTTGGGAAGGATCCCCTCCCACTGTCTGTCCAGGAGCTGCCTTTGAAGCCAGTTCTGGGTTCCCCCAGCTCTGCGTCAACTGTTTTGTTCCCTGAGTATCTGAGTCCCCAGCAGGCAGGCTTCACTCAGGATCTGCGGGCACCAGGTTGCTCTGGAAGAGTTTGAGGATGTGGTTCTCGATCACCTGTTGCACTGGAAACAGGAAAGGGAAGAGGTGGGCCGTGAACTGAATGCAGGCTGCAGAGGCACAGCCAAATTATACATTGCCCGTGGGGATGAGCTGGGGTGTCCCAGCATAGCTGTACCCGCTTCTCGGGGGATGAACGGGGATCTCCAAGCCCTGGGACACGGATGGAGGACCTACTTCATATGCGGGCACATCCACACATGTCCCAGAGTACAGCTGGGAAGACTGAGGTCCCCCAAGCCAGGAAACTCAACTTCCCCTAAGTTTATAAAAATGCATTTTTGGAGGATTTTTAAAGTAAAAAAAAAATCTTTACCAAACAAAATTGCTGACTGGCGACTTAAGAAAGGATAAGAGGGGCTGTGAGGCATGACTTCTGTCCCAAGTGGAATAAAACTTGAAGGCAGGAGGAGAAATCTCCCAGGTCCTCAATCCCCCATGACCCCAAGGGGTCATTTCTATTAGGATCTCCCCATTTTGTCGATGGGGAAGCTGAAAGGGGAAGTGGGGAGCAAACTGGGGTCAGCCTATGGTCCCTACTCACACCCACCTCCTGCCACGGAGAGGGCTGGCTTCAAAGACCACTGCACACTGTGGCCCGGCCCTTCCTCGGCATCCTCATCCCGCAAGGCCTCTGCGAGGATCCCATCCTCCAGCCTGGGTCCCATCCTCCCTCTCTTTGGGCCTCTCAGTGCCTGTGTGTATCCCATCATGGACCCAGTCACTGACATGTCAGCCTCCTGCACATGCCTAGGCCAGGTACACAGTGGCACCAGATATTTGCTAACGTGAACACGTGTGCTCACCGCTAGCATCTGACATCCGAGAGGGCATGTCCTGTGTACCCCTCTGTGGTCACCTGCCTACAGCACACTGTCACTGCCCTATGTGTCTCAGGCTGACCTTTCCGATATCCCAGGGCCACAGCAAGGTCCATTGGGGTGTAGCCGGAGTCAGCCTCAGTGGTGAGATCAGCTCCTCGGGCTGCAAAGCAAAGCAGGTGCTGCTGGAGAGGCAGGGGTGCTGGGAGCCCAGAATGGGGCTTGGAGACTTGGGAGATCCAGTGATCCCTCACAGTATGGGTGTTCAATCCGGTGAGCCAGACCTCTGTACTATCCTACCATCTCCTGTCCCCAGATCAATGCTCTGGGAAAAGCAGGCAGGGACCCGTTCATCCCAAGAGCTGTTCAAGCAGTGTGGACCCCTCTCTGAGAGCTCTGGGGGCTCTGAGGCCCCCAGGGCCAGCTCCTTCTCCCACTTACCCAACAAGGCTTCTACGCATTTCACGTGGTTCCCACGCACGGCATACAGCAGTGGTGTCCCTCCATTCTGTCAAAGGCAGGGGCAAGGGCGACCAACATTCTGTCTGGTGTTCCAAACTCTCACGACACCCCAACCCTCCAGTTAAATGTGGTTTTTCCTCCTGCTCAACACCTGGTCTAGTTCTCCCTTTGGGTCTTAGCTTAGATACCTCCTCTTCCAGGAAACCCTCCTTGACTTCCCTGGACTATGTGGGCCACTTCTGGGCTCTCGCAGCTGCCTGTATGTCTATTACAGTGTTATTCACTACATTTTCAGCTGACTGTTTACGTGTTGGCTTCCCTCCCCACAAACTAGGAGCTCTGTAAGGCTCTGGGATGGCCCTGTCTTGTGTTCTCAGCACCCACAGCAGGCCTGGTACCCTGCAGGGTGCCGAGGGCCAGTGGGTGGTGCCTCACCCAGTCATAGATGTTGATGTCCACGTCACGCTCGAGCAGCAGCCCTACAATATCTGTGTAGCCACCCATGCTGGCCAGTGACAGGGCGCTTTCCCGCTCCTTGGCCAGGATGTGGGGGTCGGCACCCTGTGGCAGGGGGAATAGAGAGTGGTGATGGGATGGGTGGGGGCATCCCCTAGAATCCTAGGGTACCCGTGGCAGCCCTTCTTATAGACATGGCACCAGCAGACACAGACGAGACCCTAGCCCGCCCTTAAGTTCCTGGGAAGCCCTGAGCTGGGCTGGGACGCACCCACTCGAGCAAGAAGCGGACAGTCTCGATTTCTCCGAAGGCGGAGGCCCAGATGAGGGGGGTGAAGCCATGCTCGTCCGGCTTGTTGATGAGGTTGTCGCCTGGCAGGAGGGGGGTGGTACCACTGGGATGCACCCCTGCCCACTCTCCCCAGTGCTGTGGGAGCAGGGACAGGGCGGCCGGCCGGGGTCAGACATGAAGGGGAGCACACGGGTGGACACAGGTCATTTCAGTACCCACATGCACACACCAGCACGTGTGGTCAGACACATACGACACACCAGGGTACTCGTGTGGACACACACCTTTCCTCAGATGTTCCTTCAGCTGGCTCAGCTCCCCCTGGGCTGCGAGCTGGTGGATGGACAGGGCTAGGGGCCAGAGAGAGGCAGAGTCCTCACCTGTCCCATCCCTGCTCGTGCCTCAGTTTACCCCATCCAAAGTTGCTCCTCTCAGCCCCTGCTACCTACCAGCCCCTACCACCCCGACCCGCCTTAGGGACTGGAGGCCCACTTACAGTCCAGGGTGGCCGGCAGGGCCGAAACCTCGTTCCCCCGCTGCCGGTTGGTGAGGGTCGTGGAGTGCTTCAGGGAGCTGCCTCCTGGAAGAGAGAGGAAGGGCCTCAGCTTGCCCCTAGTATGTCTCTGCGGCTTCAGATCAGACCCTCGGGGTTTGGAGCTACCAAAGACAGTGCCTCCCTCCCCCACTCACTCACTCTGCTCTCCTGGATACCCAGGTGCACCTTTCTCCTCTACACCTGGGGATGTTCTGGGCAAACGAGACACAGTCTCTGCCCTTAAGGGTCCATGGACAAGATGGGGGAGTCAGACAGAAAGAGAGAAATAAGTGTTCAGGAGAAATAAGGAGGTAGAAGAGGGTGGAAAGAGGGGAGGGCAAGGGGTGAGTCCATTTAGGACACGATGGTCAGGGAGGGCCACTCTGAGGAGGTGACACCAACTGAGAGCTTGGCCAGTTGAAACAACAGCCCTGGGAAGAGATAGAGCGTTCCACCGGAGGGAACGGCAGGGACCAAGGCCCCAGGAGGGACTGAATTAGACGTGTTCAAAAGAAATCCTTGAGGGGCACCTTGAGGGTGGTCTATTTTGGGTCAGGTCATGATCTCATAGGTTGTGAGTTTGAGCCCCGCAACAGGCTCTGTGCTGACAGTGCAGGATCTGCGTGGGGTTCTCTCTCTCCCTCTCTCTGCCCCTCCCCTTCTCATGCTTTCTCTCTCAAAAAATAAAAAAAAGATTAAAAAAATAAATTAAAAAACAAAAAAGAAGAAATCCTTGGGTCCTTAATAGGGTTACCGAATCACCATCTGACCCAGCATTCCACTCCTAGATATCTACCCCAAAGAGTTGAAATCAACTGTTCAGACAAAAACTGGTACACAAATGTGTACAGCAACACTACTCACAATCACCAAAAGAGGAAGAACCCAAGGGTCCCTCAATGGATGAATGGATTGAAAAAAAAATGTGGTCTGGAATGAAATATTATCGGGTCATAAAAAGGAACGAAGCACTGACACAAATGCTGATGAGCCTTCAAACCATCATGCTGAGGGGTGCCTGGATGGCTCGGTCAGAGGAGCATGCAACTCTTGTTCTCAGGGTCATGTGTTCAAGCCCCACATGGGGCGCAGAGATTCCTTAACTAAATCAAACTTAAAAAAACAAAAAAGAAAACAACGAAAAAATCGCACGATGCTGAATGAAAGAAGCCAGACACAAAAGGCCACATATAGGATTCCACGGGCGCCTGGGTGGCTCAGTCGGTTAAGCATCCGACTTCGGCTCAGGTCATGATCTCACAGTTTGTGGGTTCGAGCCCTGCATCGGGCTCTGTGCTGACAGCTCAGAGCCTGGAGCCTGTTTCAGATTCTGTGTCTCCCTCTCTCTCTGATTCTCCCCTGTTCTTGCTGTCTCTCTCTCTCTCTCTCTCTCTCAGAAATAAATAAAACATTAAAAAAAAAAAGAAATATCCAGAACAGGAAAATCCAGAGACAGAAAGATCAGTGATTGACAGGGGCTAAGGGAGAAGGGATGGAGAATGATTACTAAAGGGGACCTGGTTTCCTTCTGGGGTGATGGAAATGTTCTGGAACAATAGAGCAGGGGTGGGGGTGGGGTTACAACACATTACTGACATTGAATTGTATACAGGTCTGGTTAAAATAGCAACTTTTATGTTATGTGGATTTAGCCATCATACCTACACATATAAAGCAATTCCTCACTGGTTGGAGAGGGACAACACATTCTAGGTAATGGAACGTAAAGACAGAGGTCCTATCTTGGGCCTGACATTCCATTGTCCTTGCATCCCAGAGGCAGATGAAGTCCAGGGGAAATATCCTACCTACCCTGCGGTGAGGAGGCACCAGCATCCGGTTCAGGATTCCCAGGCTCCAGGGTGCAGGGGAAGAGACTGAGCACCACAGTGTCTGAGCCATCAGGGGCCTCATCCCCAGGGTCCTCAGGGTCCCCAAATTCTGGGATGGGGAGCTGTTGGGTCAGACTGAGGTCCTCTGCTGGCTGGGTGGGCTCCATGGAGGAAGCTGACAGAAGGGCCAAAAGGGGAGAGATAACAATAATTATCAACAACTCCTATTAAGTAGGCACCGACTGCATACCCGGCCTTTCACAGTGAGGGTAGGTAAACTCAAGCTCGGTTTGGTAAGTTTGAAAACCAGAGTCCAACTGCTTTTCGGGCTCATTTCTCCCCCCGCTACCAGGGCACATACAACATGCTTTGCTTAAAATGGGTTCAGCTATCTGGGTTCGAATCCCACCAAGTATAAGCTGTGAGCACTTGGGCACACGACTTAACTTCTTTGAGCCTCAGCTTCCTCATTAATCAAACGGAGAAATAAGGTCTTAAAACCGTGCCTGTACATAGCAAAGCTGGGGGCCTGATACACGGGCAGAGCTTAATAAATGTTCCTTGTAGTTATTTTTTTCTTGGGGGGGGGTCCCGGGAATAAGTGGCTGCTCAACAAAGATGTGATCGGTCCCATCCCACCGGCCCCTCCCAAAGAGATTCAAAAGGTCCACTCACCTCTAACCAGCCTCGTCTGTCACCCCACGCCTCAAGTCCGGGTCCCCCAAAACTTGGGGGTCCAATTCACAAACTTTTCTCCTCCAATTGATACTGGAGGGAGCAAGCTGGAACCTAGATCCTCAGCGCCCTGGTTTCTTCTACCGGGACAGAGAGCAACTTGATACGCGACCGCTACCCCCACCTCAGAGCACCCCACTGCGCCTGCGCACCCTGCCTCCCCAAAAGTGCAGAAAGGCGAGCGCAATAGAAGCTGCTACTGGCCCTTTAAGACTTGGGGGAGGGGCGTGGTTTCCGCTGGGGCCCGAGCAACGCTGTTGCGCCTGCGCACTCTTGTCCCGGCAGCTCCGGAGGGAGCCTGTCAGTGTCTGAGGGGATGGGTGGAGCCTCAGAGGGCCCTGAGGAGTTCATTGAGACTGTCTTGCGTCACTACGCCTCAGCTCCGCCCACAAATTTTTCCGGAGGGAGCCGCAAGGCTCCAGTTTCTACCGGACGGGCGGGGCATTCTCCTGTCTGAAGGCGGTGGGCGGGGAGAAGTCGAGGTGTCCGGGATTTAAAGGGGCAACACTACTGTCGCCCCCGTTCATAACAATGTCTTCTTTACGGTCCTGGGGGCATGTGAGCGTGTGCAAGAATCTGATGGCAGCAGGAGAGTACAAAGAGGCTGTTTATGTGGCCCGAAGAGGGCAATGTTTGGAGCGTTTCCCTAATTCGTCTGCTCCCGGAAAAGGGAGTTCGTAAAGGGAGGGTGCCCTTGCCCCTTCCTGCTTGGGTGTCCCTCCTGGAGCTTCAGGGGGTCTCCGCCCCTTCCTCACCCGTCTACCGGTGTGCCTCCTTCCCCAGTCTCTCACTCAAGGCTCCTCTCCAGTCTGTGTACACGAAGGAGCGGGGAGGGCAGTCCAATTGGCACCGGAACTGGAGCATCATGGCGTCTGGTTTCGTAGGGGAAGGTTTAAGAAGCCTTCCCCACAGCAGGACTTCCGCTTCCGGTCCTCGGAATCGGTACGCGGTCGCTATGGAGGAACCGGAGATGCAACTCAAGGGAAAGAAAGGTTGTGCGGAGCCCCGGGCTGGACAGAAGGGTGACCTGACGGAGGGCAGGAGGGGGCAAAGGCTTGGAAGGAGCATACGGGGGAACTAATTGAACTAACATTGGTTCGGCCTTTAGAAAGTCTCCGTGCCTTGATTTTGTCATCTGTAAAATGGGGAGTATAAGTCTCTCCCCGCCTCCCCCCCCCCTCCCCATAGGTTTGTTTTGAGAATTCAATGACCTGCTGTTTGTAATGCATTGAAAGAACGCCTGGGACGTGGCAGTCCCTGTGCGCATTATTTACGTATATATTTACGCATTTGTTTAGGTTTACGTTAACATCAAATATATGTAAGTCGCATGGTTACAAATTAGCAAATGCTACAGACTTTTTAAATCCTAAGGGTTTTTGTTATTACACATGTTATTTCTAGTTATTATTATTTTTTTTTTAATTTTTTTTTTTATTTATTTCTAGGAGAGAGAGAGACAGACAGCGTGAGCAGGGGAGGGTCAGAGAGAGAGGGAGTCACAGACTGAAACAGGCTCCAGGCTCCGAGCTGGCAGTCAGCACAGAGCCCGACGCGGGGCTCGAACCCACGAACCGTGAGATCATGACCTAAGCGAAAGTCGGACGCTTAACCGACTAAGCCACCCAGGCGCCCCATAGTTATTATTATTTTTAAGTTTATTTTTGAGAGAGAGCAAGAGCACAAGTGGGAGAGGGGCACGGGGGGGCGGGGAGGATCCCAAGCAGGCTTCCCGCTGTCCGCGCAAAGCCCCTTGCTGGGCTGAACTCAGGAACTGTGAGATCATGACCTGAGCCGAAATCAAGAGTTGGTTACTTAACCGACAGAGCCACCCAGGCGCTCCTCTAGTTAATTATTTAGAAGGCACAAGTATAGTTCATTCCATCTTTTTTGCAGCAGCACTGAGGGTAAGCTATTATGCTTATTTTCCAAATAAAGGGAATAAGAGGGTAAGAGCATGCTCAGTTTGGAGGTGGCAGGATGGGCTCTTCCCCACTGAGAGCACTGCAGTGAACTAGATGGACTGACACTAGCCAGACTCATGCACAGCCTCCCTTGACTCCCAGACACTCCCAGAGTTCTCTCTTTTGTCAGCTGCACTCCACTGGGCGTAGCATGGGTCCATCTCTATAGCAAACCTTGAGGTGGGTACTATTATCATTCCATTTTACCAGCTGAGGAAACTGAGGCTCCCAGAAGCCCCTGCCCGCAAGAATCCAAGCTTTAAGGGTTTTTTTTGTTTTGTTTTGTTTTTTTGTAAAAATGTAATCTAATGAAAAATAAGAATTTATAAGACAGATGAACAAGGTGCTGAGGTTGAGAATGGGGTGGAAGTGACATCTGATTGAACTTGGTGATCAGGGAAGGCCTTGCCCAGGAGGTGATTAAAGCTGAGACATGAGGGATGAAGAGAAGCCCATGGGGGAAGGAGAGGGTCAGTTGTAGAACAACAGGTGCAAAGACACCGAGGTGGCAGAGTGCTCAGAGCTGTGCAGCAGTACAGCAGCTCCTGGTCACGGTATTTACAGGTATTTAAATTAATTAAATTTAGGTAAAATTTAAAATTCATATGGTGACCACTGAGTAGTGTATAGAATTATTAAATTATTATATTATACACCTGAAACTAATATAACACTGTTAACTACTGGAATTAAAACTTTAAAAAATACAATTTGTGAGTCATATTAGCCACATTTCAGGTGCTCAGTAGCCAGCTGTATATGCCTAGTGGCCACATTATCGGACACTATAGATTATAGAACCTTTCTGTCATCTCAGAGTTCTTTTGGACAGAACTGGCAGTGTCCAAGGAACAGCCAGGAGACCACTGTACCTCGGGTGGAGGGCGAGGAAGGCACGGAAGTGAATGACAGGCAGAACATATAGGGCCTTCTGGGCCATAGTAAGGCAGGTGGATTTTATGCCCTGGCTGATGGGAGCTGTGGGAGGGTTTCAAATAAGGGGGGAACATACCTGATGTGTTTAGGAGCTCAGTCCATCTGTTGTTTGGAGATTGGACTGTTGGCAGAGTGGAAGCAAGGAGACCAGGAAGGAGCTGAATCTGGCATCCTGGTGAGAGGTGGCCATGCCTGGACTGGTGTGGGCAGGGGAGTGGTAAGACTAGGTGAGATTTGGACTTATTTAAGGTGGAACCAGCGGGATATGTTCATGGATGGGAGGGTGTCGATGACTGACTGGCTGGGAATGTCATCTGGTGAAGCAGACCGTGGGATAAGGATTTCTGTGTAATTAACTTAACCAGGAGACCCTCACAGAGGAGATGGGGGACGCTGAGCAAGGAACGATCTCAGGGAAAATCCTCAGCCTGATGCTTCAGGAAAACTCAGAAGGATGGGTTACATCTCCATGTTGTCCCAACTCACAGCAGGAGATGTGGGCTTTACTACCCCTTGATGGTCAGTCATGGCTGAAGGCCACCCAGCAATCTAAGCCTCCAGGCATTTTCAGGCCCAGTAACTAGTGGGACCCTCGAAGAAGAGTCTCAGATTCATTCCTTGGGATACAAGAAACGTGAGAGGTACAAGTGGACAGAAGCAGTGTCCACTACAAGTGGGCTTGGGAGGTGGAAAATTGTAAGTTCACTGGACGTGTTAACATCGTGATGAATGAAGCCTTTCTGTGACCATCTCCTTCAGCCCATCCCTGGAGCCACAGGTGACCCAGCTCCTGGGTGGGCACCGGACACCCCTCACTGCTCTGGCTGGACTCTCGGATTAAGCAGTCAAGAGTCTTATGCTTTGTATCTTTGTGTCTCTGCTGCCCTTCCCTTGTTCTGCCACCCCCGACCCCGGCCCCCAACTTTGGATTTGCTCAAGCCAGTCACAGACAAGTTCACTGAGAGTGTCTACGTCCTGGCCAATGAGCCGTCCGTGGCCCTGTACAGGCTGCAGGAGCACGTGCGCCGCTCTCTGCCTGAGCTGGCCCAGCATAAGGTGAGCCCCGCTGGCCCCTGCCACTGACCTCCCCCAGAGTCCTCCCCTCATGATCTAGGCAGGGGCTGTTGGGGGAGGAGTCAAGGCTGGGATACCAGCAAGAAGCCATGGGGACAGCAGGATATGCATTAATTGTCACTTGTGTGACGAGAAGGAAGCGGCCACATGAGGACCCGAGGGAACCATGTGCCAAGCAGAGAGAACAGCCAGTGCTAAAGCCCTGAGGCATGGTAGCCATGTGTTCACAGAAAGCCCAGACCCATGGTGGTGGAGGGGGCGGGATTTGCAGGAGGAAAGATCAGGATGGAGGGGGCGGGTCTCTGCGGCCATGGTGATGGGTGGTCAGGCGCTCCATCCCAGGAACTGAGAGGGTGGCAGTGGCAGGTGGCAGCCCTCCTGCTAACAGCTTCCTGTCTCCCACAGGCCGACATGCAGCGATGGGAGGAGCAGAGCCAGGGAGCCATTTACACAGTGGAGTACGCCTGCAGGTAAGCGCTGCAGCCTCCCCGCCCGGCTTGTCCCCGTATGCCCCAGGGTCTTTGGCATTCAGGGATCTCAGCCAGCTGCCCAGTGAACCTTGCCCCGCTGAACTGCCGAATGCATCTGAGTTGAGGCATGTGGATCTCGACCCACGTGGCCACACAGCAGGTTCCAATCCAGGCCTGTGCTCCTCACCTTTTGCCCATCCCCCATGTGCCTCAGGCAGGCTTCTCTCGGTATGACATAGGAAGGGGTGAAACGGTATGACATAGGAAGGGGTGAAACGGGTTAGGGGAGGTGACATCTGGGAAGGGGGCCAGTGCCTCAAGGGGCTTTTCCTTCTCACAGCCAGGACCACAGACTGGTCAGTGGGGTGGACAGCAGCTGGGGGGAGGGCCACAGCACAAATATGGCTGTTTACTTTTACATTTCTTTTTATTGTGTAACAGACACATAAAATTTGTCACCTTAACTATTTTTAAGGATACAGTTCAGTGCTATTAAGTACGTTCATAATGCTGTGCGGCCACCCCCGGCCTCCACTGCCAGCATTTTTTTCATCTTGCAACTCAGAAAGCCTCCCCATTAAACACTAACCTCCCCCCTTTCTCCTGACCCCTGGCACCCACCATTTTACTTTCTGTTTATGAATCCTGGGACCTCACATAAACAGAGTCAGACAGTATTTGTCTTTTGTGCCTGTCTCTTTTCACTCAGCTTGGTGTCTTCCAGGTGTACACATGCTATAGCCTGGGTCAGGTTATCTTTCCTTTTTCAGGTTGAGTGGTATTCCACTGCATAGACCCACCTCATTTTATCCATCTGTCGTTGGACATTTGGGTTGCTTCCACGTTTTAGCTACTGTGGATAATGCTGCTGTGCACGTGAGGGTACCATTTATCATTATTATTATTATTATTATTATTATTATTTCATGTATAGCTTTTCTAAGTCTTCAGATTCCACCTCCCCGGCCTCTGTCGCCCCAAGGGAAAGATGCGTGTCAGTAAAAAGCAGTAGTCAGTAGTCGGTGTTTCTTTTCCCCGTCGCACCTTTCCTGGCCCTGCCTCCTGCTCTCTGGTCAGTTCGCCTGACTGTACTTGATGTCCTGGCTTGTTCTGTTTGCCTTGTGAGTTTGGCAATTTTATTTAGAAGTGCCGTTTGCCCTCTGCGTGGACTAAGTCGTTTTGGCGGGGGCCGGACACCCCCCCGCCATACACAGCTGTGGCATCGTGGGGTTTGCTGGCCTGTTTCTGTTATGTGGGCCAAGGTTCCTTGACAGGAAGTCCTGGTGCTGGGGGTACTGAGCTGAGTGCTCTGCCATCAGCTGCCTTCGCCCCTCCACTGGGACAGAAGGAATTCCAGATAGATGGCATCTTCTTGAGGACGGTGACCTCAGACACCCTCATCAGCTCGAGGAAGAGGAGAAAAGAAATAGGAGTTTCTCTCTCAGGTCTGCCAGACAGCTCCTGCACAGCCGTGAGCTCACTAGTGACGCCCAGGTCAGAGGAAGAACATGTCAGAGTCTGTGCTTTCTCCCGGTTCCTCTAGCTGCCCCACTCAGTGCGGGAGTCCGGGCTGCATTCACACTGTGAACAGGTGACTGTTCACACTTAGATTTTAATGCATTAAAATGAAATAAAAGACTCAGCGCTTCTGTCTCATTAGCCATATTTCAAGGGCTTAGCAGCCACATCAGTGGATAAAGAATGTGTCTGTCATGTTCCAGAAAGTTCTACCGGGCAAGAGGCCAGCATACCCTGGGCTCTGAGCACTTCTTGTTAGGGAGATATGACTTTCTTTATCCTAAAGAGACCATGTTTCTTTTATGGACACGAAAGAGCCCTCTTAGTTCACAATGCTTTATGTAGTGTTAACAGTTGATGTAAAATTTAAAGATGCTAAATTGCGTAAACTATTCAAGAGGGAACTTTTTAGCTTTTTAAATTTATTTTTTGTAGTTTACATCCAGGTTAGTTAGCACATGGTGCAACAATGATTTCAGGAATAGATTCCTTAACGCCCCTTACCCATTTAGCCCATCCCCGCCCCCCCACACCCCTCCAGCAACCCTCTGTTCTCTGTGTTTAAAAGTCTCTTACGTTTTGTCCCCCTCCATTTTTTTTTTTTTTTTTTTTTTTACAAATAGTTTATTGTCAAATTAGTTTCCACATAACACTCAGTGCTCATCCCCACAAGTTCCTCCTCCATGCCCATCCCCCCCACCCCCCCACATCCATCAGTCCTCAGTTTTTGTCAACATTCAAGAGTCTCTCATGGTTTGCCTCTCTCCCTTTCCCCCACCATTTCCCCCTTCTTCTCTCCCTTGTTCCTCCGTCAAGTTCCTCCTAATCCTCCTATACGTGCAAACATATGATATTTGTCCTTCTGTGCCTGACTTATTTCGCTCAGCATAACACCCTCAAGGCCCATCCATGTTGCTACACATGGCCAGATTTCATTGTTTCTCATTGCCATGTAGTATTCCATGGTATAGATAAACCACATCTTCTTGATCCGTTCATCTGTTGATGGACACTTAGGCTCTTTCCATGTTTTAGCTACTGTGGAGAGTGCTGCTATGAACATTGGGGTACATGTGCTCTTATGCATCAGCATTTCTGTATCCCTTGGGTAAATTCCTAGCAGTGCTATTGCTGGGTCATAGGGGAGTTCTATTGTTTCCTTAGGAACCTCCACACTGTTTTCCAGAGGGGCTGTACCAGTTTACATTCCCACCAACAGTGTAGGAGGGTGCCCGTTTCTCCACATCCTCGCCAGCATCTAGAGTTCTCTGATTTGCTCATTTTAGCCACTCTGACTGGCGTGAGGTGGTATCTCAGTGTGGTTTTGATTTGTATTTCCCTGATGAGGAGGGATGCTGAGCATCGTTCCATGTGTCTGTGGGCCATCTGGATGTCCTCTTTGGAGAAGTGTCTGTTCATATCTTCTGCCCATTTCTTCACTGGGTTGTTTGTTTTTCGGGCGTGTAGTTTGGTGAGTTCCTTATAGATTCTGGATATTAACCCTTTATCTGATATGTCATTTGCAACTATCTTTTCCCATTCCGTTGGTTGCCTGTTAGTTTTGTGGGTTGTTTCCTTGGCTGTGCAGAAGCTTTTAATCTTGATGAGGTCCCAATCATTTATTTTTGCGCTTGATTCCCTTGCTTTTGGGGATGTGTCAAGTAAGAAGTTGCTGCGGTGGAGGTCAAGGAGGTTGTTTCCTGCTTTCTCCTCTAGGGTGTTGATAGTTTCCTGTCTCACGTTCAGGTCCTTTATCCACTTTGAGTTTATTTTTGTGCATGGTGTGAGAAAATGATCTAGTTTCATTCTTCTGCATGTTGCTGTCCAATTCTCCCAACACCATCTGTTAAAAAGGCTGTCTTTTTTCCATTGGATATTCTTTCCTGCTTTGTCAAAGGTCAGTTGGCTGTATACTTTTGGGTCCCCTTCTGAGTTCTCAATTCTGTTCCATTGGTCTATGTGTCTGTTTTTGTGCCAACACCATACTGTCTTGATGATGACAGCTTTGTAGTAGAGGCTAAAGTCTGGGATGGTGATACCTCCCGTTTTGGTTTTATTTTTCAGTATTACTTTGGCTATTCGGGGTCTTTTGTGGTTCCCTACAAATTTTTGGATAGTTTGTTCTAGTTTTGAGAAGTATGCTGGTGCAATTTTGATTGGAATTGCATTGAATGTGTAGAGTGCTTTGGGTAGTAATGACATCTTAACTATATTTATTCTTCCTATCCATGAGCATGGAATGTTTTTCCATTTCTTTGTGTCTTCTTCAATTTCCTTCATAAGTTTCCTATAGTTTTCATCATACAGATCTCTTGTATACTTGGTTAGGTTTATTCCTAGGTATTTTATGGTTTTTTGTGCAATTGTGAATGGGATCAGTTTTTTGATTTCTCTTTCTGTTGCTTCATTGTTGGTGTATAAAAATGCAACCGATTTCTGTACGTTGATTTTGTCCCCCTCCTTGTTTTTATATTACTTTTGCTTCCCTTCCCTTATGCTCATCTGTTTTGTATCTTAAAGTCCTCCTGTGAGTGATATTTATCTTTGATATTTGTCTATGATATTTGTCTTTCTCTGACTGACTAATTTTACTTAGCATAGTACTCTCTAGTTCATCTACATAGTTGCAAATGGCAAGATTTCATTCTTTCTGATTGCCGAGTAATACTCCATTGTATACATATACCACCTCTTCTTTATCCATTCATCCATCGATGGACATTTGGGCTCCTTCCAAACGTTGGCTACTGTCGATAGTGCTGCTGTAAACACTGGGGTGCATGTGCCCCTTCGAAGTAACACACCTGTATCCCTTGGATAAATACCTAGTAGTGAAATTGCTGGATCATAGGGTAGCTCTATTTTTAATTTTTTGAGGGACCTCCATACTGTTTTTTCAGAGTGGCTGCACCAGTTTGCATTCCCATAAAAGCAAGCTCTTTATCACGGTGGGCAAACACTAGAAAAGATGCCTACATTTGGTAGCGCTAAGATGAACAAGCTAACAGAGCAGGTGATAGCCCCCCAGTCCCCACTTTGTTTGTTTGTTCAATTTTTTTTAACGTTTATTTAATTTTTTTGAGAAACAGACAGAGCATGAATGGGAGAGGGGCAGAGCAAAAGGGAGTTACAGACTCTGAAACAGGCTCCAGACTCTGAGCTGTCAGCACAGAGCCTAATGTAAGGCTTGAACCCACAAACCGTGAGATCATGACCCGGGCCGAAGTCGGACGCTTAACCGACTGAGCCCCCCAGCCGCCTCAACCCCCCACTTTGATCTCATGGTCATTTTCTTTTTCTTCTTCTTTTTTAATGTTTTATTTATTTCTGAGAGAGAGAGAGAGAGACAGCGTGAGCAGCAGAGGGTCAGAGAGAGAGGGAGACAAAGAATATGAAGCAGGCTCCAGGCTCTGAGCTGTCAGCACAAAGCCCAATGCGGGGCTCGAACCCATGAACCATGAGGTGACCTGAGCCATGAGATGAGCCTGATGCAGGTCTTGAACCCACATGAGATCATGACCTGAGCCGAAGTTGGACGCTTAACCGACTGAGCCCCCTAGGCGCCCCATCATGGCCATTTTCCAGCAGGTCTCTGACTGATAATAAATAGGAGTGATTTTTTTTTTTTCTTTAATAGAACAGCTTTAAAATGACACTTGTATTTTTTTTAATGTGACAATTACTTTATTTTTTTTTATTTTTTTACAAATAGTTTATTGTCAAATTGGTTTCCATATAACACCCAGTGCTCATCCCCACAAGTGCCCTCCTCCATGCCCATC